>NC_034600.1:19963781-20018019 GCF_900095145.1 Mus pahari
TAGGAAACTTTCGGGATAGCATTTGAAATGTAAATAAAGAAAATAATAAAAAATAAATAAATAAATAAATAAATAAATAAATAAATAAATAAAAATGGCTTGTGCACTGCAGATGCAGGTACTGTGAAATGAACTTCAGTCTTCTGAAAATGCAATATAGGTTTTTAACCACTGAGCATTCTCTTCAGGCCTCAGGAATGAGACATCTTTAATGTATGTTATTTAATTAATAGCAGCTTCTTCTTCATTATTTGTATTCTTTAAATCAGTAAATGTTAGGCTCAGACTCTGACAGTTCATGATCAACTGATATTCACAATGATCCCTAGGTCTCTTCAAATTTAGTATCATACAAATGCATGTTTTAGTTTAAATACAGGTGAATTGTAATGTTTACTTAGTACATTTTTTCCACACATTTGTGCTTTTAGAAACATTCTTGTTGATATTGACTTCTTCTGACAGTTTGATTGTTTTATAAACTAAATTTCAACCCATCACACCATATTCTCTGGAACAAAGAGTGTCACTAAAACTAATAGACTTTATAGATTTTTCCACATTGTCTTCTGGAGGATAACTGATAAATCTAAAAATTGTTTCTTTCCAGAAGAAAGGTAATAGCATTTGTAAGTTGTAAAGAAAACAATGGTAATATTGTAACAATATGCTGTAATTGCTATAGTATTCAATTATACTTTAGGAAAATGAATGACACAAGACTTGTTTTTATGCTATCATTCTTTTTTATTCAACTACAAATACTTAAGTCTTTTCTCCCCTCCTTCTGACTCCATTGTCTCCCTCACTCCTCTCCTCCCAGACTGATTCTGCTACCTTCCCTTATTCTGTTTCTGTTTTTTTGTTTGTTTGTTTGTTTGTTTGTTGCATCATTGTCACACATATAATGAAATGGATGAACATATAAAGACAACTTGAAGACTCCATTCAGTGTTGCCTACATGACTTTTAGGGCTGAACACTAGGTATTGGATAACAGATTATGGTATCAGAAAAATTTAGAAGTTTGTATTATTATATCAGGAAGGAACATGGCTTAGCCAACACTAAAAAATGAAGTAAAGACAGCAAGTATCCCCGAAGTTACTTTCCATATAATTGTTATGTAAGCTCCGTTACATGCCACTGTACACAAATAGTATTGAACTTTGGTGAATGGCCCTGGGCACAATGGTAATACCTTGTTGAAGGATAGGCCTTTGTATTTAAACATCTGATGGCCATTGGGGACCTGACTAATAAACAGAAGTAGTAGGGAAGGAAAATGAACGACAATCAGTAAGAATCTGTTTTGTGCAGCCAAGATGAATGGCATTGTGTTCTTTATAGAGTTTTAGAGGAAAAAAAACTGCAGATTTTCACTACTGAATAAAATTAATTTAGTCTGTTATAGAATTTCATGAGCTCAATTATCTAGGTGACAAGTTGAAAAATAAAAATTACTTTGGGGAAAAAGTAATAACATATAAAATTTGAGCCCATGGTTTCAGTTCCTGCTTGCTGTTTTGTGCTGGGGGCAAGGCAGAGCATAATGGAGAAGAATGCGTAGTAGAGCAAGGCTGCCCAGATTGTGGTCATGGGAAATAGAGAGAAGGAAGAAAATTCCAGGCCATCCATGCCTCCTGTCATGATGCTTCCCAAACAATGTAAACTCATCCCACTGAATTTCATCTATTAAGGGTTTCATCTTCTCCCTGTAGTACTACAGGCTGGTAAACACAGACTTTAGCACATGGACCTTTAGAGGGTATTAGAAAAGGCCATTATTTATGTTCACTGAGCATATAGTCCCTATGCAAGATTTTATTAAGTTACATTTTTTTTGGCAGTAGAAAATATAATACATAATCAAGTATATAGTGATATACATAGATGCAGTTTACTGCACTGTCTTATTCTTCTACACTATATCTGATTAGCTTCTGCTAAGGACAAATATAGTGTATGCTGACTACTTTATCAAATGGTGTATGAGCTGAACACAAAAAGTTGCTCTATATTAATACTGAATACTAGACTGAATATGACAATTTCTACAAATTAAAACAATGAAATTAGGTGAATACAAAAAAAGACAATGAAGGTCTGTGATATCATGCCTACTGATCAAAAGCAACAGACATTTGACCATATGTACTAGGTACTGGTTCGATTCAGAGTCTTCCAACTTCTGCCGAGGGCATAGTTAGAATAGAAACAACTTTTTCTGCTTTATAGAACAGGAGGAGAGTCAATCAAGAGATGTTAATAGTATCCAGAGCCCATATCCAAGCAGATAACAGAAAGAAATTTATACATTCATGTTTAAAAATAATGCCATTAATGTTATATTGAAAATGTAATCATATTAAAAATATACTACAATGTAATATAATCATATCCATGTTAATAATAACTCAAATTCAGATACTTTCTATTCTTCAACATATCATAATTTGACAAAGTACTACCTGGATTTATGATCCATTATTAACAAAGCCAAGATTAGACGGAGTATGGCTATTATCATTCAAAATGGAAACGCTGGAGTGAAGTACACAGTCACAGCTGCCCATGCAGAAAAACTATGAGCACTCACCATTCCCATGCTATGATTGTAGATATGATCCACAAACCATATAAATAGTGAGCATATTATAGGACTGATTATGGTGTGCGTTTTATGCAGATTAAATTGCATTAGAATCAGTTGAAATCATAATCCAATTTTAGTGAAAACTAAAATGTATTAGAATGGACTGCTTGTTATTGAAAGGGAGTATGATGATCAAAAGATATTCAAAAGGTAAATGAATAATGATACTGAGGATGAAGTAATTTTAGGATCAATAAATCTTATCCTTCTTTGCTTATACTCTCCTTTGAATTGGTTAAGATGTACACTTGTGAGTGAAATATTATAAATATTTAGTCATAGCTGAATGTTGTTAACAGGTGGGAAAGAGTCCAGATTATGTTATAATGGATTGATCAGAAAACAGTAGCATATTGCAAGTGGGAAGTCATACAAAAGTCCTGAAATAGATCTCAAAATGTTAGCAATCTATGATAGAGTAATGTCCTTTGTTGAACAGTTACTACATGTAGAAAGCTGTTCCTGGGACTTTGCAAGATTTAATGTGTTCATCTCCTCTACTGGTTCTGTTTTAGGTATGTGGTTTTCTTTCTTTGTTTCTTTCTCTATCTTCAAAAATGATTTTCTAAACACAGGCTTTAAATGATGTAACAAGTCTCTGATGCGGACCAACTTTGTATTACTGAGAGTCATGGCATGAAATGGTTGTAGGAAAAAATACCTATTCTCAGAACTAGTAAAGGAAAAACCCCATTTGATTTCATATACACAAGAACACCAGCTACAGGGAAAGCTTACAGGGTTGGAGAACTCTGAACATGAAACCCTGATCACTAGAACGGGCTACAGAAATGATAGCCACTGTTGAATGAATGCTGCAGAACTATATTGCCAAGGGGATGAAAATGAACACAGAGAAAGTAACACATACATAGAAAGAAATGTCTTGCTTAGTGCAGATCTCATTTGAAAACAACTTCGATCTTACAAATCCATATCCCCTTACTGAAGCACTGTTAAAGCACTCATAGCCTCCAGGTATTGGTTAAGACCAGCAGGACATACTGTGATTCTTTATTATTATTATTATTATTATTATTATTATTATTATTATTATTATTTTACATTATAAGTGATTTTACTTTTGTTTTTTTCTTTATTAATTTACTTTTTACACTCCATATTTTATCCAACCTCCACTCCCTCCGTCCACCTTCCTACTATTCTACATACCACACATCCTCTCCACCCCCTGTCTCCATATGGATGTCCTCACCTCCCACCCCACTTGACCTCTAAACTCCCTGGGTCCTCCAGTCTCATGAGGGTAAGGTACATCTCTCTGAATGAACATAGACCCAGCAATCCTCTACTGTATGTGTGTTGGGGGCCTCATATCAGCTGGTGTATGCTGCCTGTTTGGTGGTCCAGTGTTTGAGAGACCTTGGGGGCCCAGATTAATACAGACTGCTGGTCTTCCTACAGGATCGCCCTTCTCCTCAGCTTCTTTCAGCCTTCCCTAATTCAACAACAGGAGTCAGTTGCTTCTGTCCATTGGTTGGGTGCAAATATCTGCCTCTGACTCTTTCAGCTGTTTTTTGGGGGTCTTTCGGAGGGCAGTCATGATATATCCCTTTATTTGAGTGCTCCCTATAAGCCGCAGTAATAGAATCAGGCCTTGGGACCTCCCCTTGAGCTGGATCCCACTTTGGGTCTGTCACTGGACCTTGTTTTCTGCAGACTCCTCTCGATTTCTATCCCTGTAATTCTTTGAGACAGGAACAATTATGGGCCAGAATTGTGACTGGGATGGCAACCCCATCCCACACTTGATGTCCTATCTTCTTGCTGGAGGTGGGCTGTATAAGTTCCCTCTCCCTACTCTCTGGAATTTCATCTAAGGTCCCACCCTTTGAGTCATGAGAGTCACTCACCTCCCAGATATCCGCTCTATTTTGGAGGATCCTCTCAAACTCCTATTTCCTGAGGTTGACTGTGACACTTGTCTTTTCTTAGTAAAGGTGAAAGCAAGGGAATGCAGTAAAGGATATGAGTACCAGAACATCATCAGGAAGTAATTCTTTGTTAAGAGTTTCCACAAAAAGCAAACAAATGCAAACATAACATTTTACCTTTCCTGTACTCAGTCAACCCTTGCCCTTCCTTGATAGAAGTCACATGGGAAATGTGAAAAACAAATGTGACCAAAGCGGCAAGCACCATAAAGCACAGGAAATGCTCAGCTTTCAATCTTCTGTGAAAACTGGACAGCATCAATTCTTGAGCAATGGTACATTAAATAGCAAGAAAGAGACCCCAGGGATTAAGTGCTGGGCTGCATCAGTCCACTAACAATAAAGAAATGCCTATTTTTGTACAGAAGTCCAGGGCATCTAGAGATCACGAGCAACAGCAGAAAATTTTAGTGTGGGAGTTAGACAGCAGAGAGTATTGCAGAGAGGTCAGCAGAAATATCTTTAAGAGACTGTTCCTCGACATTTTGCTGGGCTTTGAGCATGGAAGGAACAAAAGGCCAGCAGGAGCAATCTGAGAGGTCAAAGTTCTCTTTATACCAATGTACTTGTTCAAATCAGAGTCTCAGGAACAGAGCCATAGACAGGAAAATGTTCTGCAGATAGAAGCTCTGGCTGCAAACAATAATTAAATGATGGTAAGGTCTACAAAGCATACATGTTGTAAACAAATGCATGTCCAGTTGTGAGGTTAGCCGCATACAGTGACAACATCCCTGCTAATATAATTGCATAGAAATAAAAAATGCAAGTGTAAGAAGCAGACTACTGAAATGATGCAGATCGGTATGACATGACTTCTGGGGAAAATACAATAAAACAGTTTAGAACATGTCAGTGGGATGGTGACACATTCTCTTTGGAGATTATAATTTGTTTTATTGATCTGGTTGATTTAGTTAAAGCCAGGTTTTGATGTGATTACACCACATATATTCAAATTATACCGTCTTCCTAGGGGGAGGTAGACTTAATAGCTCTTCTACTACTGCAGGTTTGAATCTATTTCATTCTTGAAATCAGAGAAGCTCATCAGGGAACATGTAATGAGCATTGCACAAGGTACTTTTGCAGGGCTCTTCCTTAATCCTCATACTGTATGACTGAACAGAAAACTGGCACCTCTTTCTAAGGTCACAAGGTTGGAAGTAGCAGAGTTGAGATATAAACTGGGGTTCCCCTGGGGCCTGAGGCTGCTATCCATCAAATAACCCCATTAAGAAATGGGGTACAGAGCTAAACAAAGAATTCTCAACTGAGGAATACCAAAGGGCTGAGAAGCACTTGAAAAAAATGTTCAACATCCTTAATCATCAGGGAATTGCAAATCAAAACAACCCTGAGATTACACCTCACACCAGTCAGAATGGCTAGGGTCAAAAATTCAAGTGACAGCAGATGCTGACGGAGATGTGGAGAAAGAGGAACTCTCCACCATTGCTGATGGGATTGCAAGCTTGTACAACCACTCTGGAAATCAGTCTGGCAGTTCCTCAGAAAACTGATATAGTACTACCGGAAGATCCAGCAATACCTCTTCTGGGTTATACCCAGAAGATCTTCCAACTGGTAATAAGGACACATGCTCCACTATGTTCATAGCTGCCCTATATATAAAATAGCCAGAAGCTGGAAAGAACCAGATGTCCCTCAACAGAGGAATGGATACAGAAAATGTGATACATTTACACAATGGAGTACTACTCAGCTATTAAAAACAATGAATTTATGAAATTCTTGGGCAAATGAATGTATGTGGAGGATATCATCCTTAGTGAGGTAACCCAATCACAAAAATAGTCACTAGATATGCACTCACTGATAAGCGGATATTAGCCCAGAAAGTTAGACTACCCAAGATACATTTTGCAAAACACAAGAAAACCAAGAAGGAAGAACATCATGTGGATACTTCATTCCTCCTTAGAATAATGAACAAAATACCCATGAAAGGATATAGGTACAGAGACAAAACTTAGAGGTAAGATGAAAGGATGTACTATACAGAGACTACCCCATCTGGGGATCCATCCCATATTCAGTCACCAAATGAATACACTATTGCATATGTTAGCAAGATTTTGTTGAAAGGACCTGATATAGCTATCTCTTGTGAGGCTATACCAGTGCCTGGCAAATACAGAAGTGGATGCCCACACTCATTTATAGGATAGAACACAGGGCTCCCAATGGAGGAGCTAGAGAAATTACCCAAGGAGCTGAAAGGGTCTGCAACTCTATAGGTGGAACAACAATATGAACTAATCCATACTCCCAGAGCGCGTGTCTCTAGCTGCATATATAGCAGAAGATGGCCTAGTCGGCCATCATTGGGAAGAGAGGCCCCTTGGTCTTGCAAACTTTATATGCCCCATACAGGGGAACACCAGGGCCAAGAAATGGGAGTGAGTTGGTAGGGGAGTAGGGGGGGAGGGTATAGGGGACATTTGGGATAGCATTTGAAATGTAAATGAAGAAAATATCTAATAAAATATTTTTTTTAAAAAAAAGACATGCCCCATCATTCACAGAATACCGAATAGCAGGACAAACAAGAAGGGCACTCAAGAGACAAGCTATCAGGGAAGAACCTGAGAGAGGAAGACAATCCAGGATAGTTCATCCTAGAAGACAGTAGATCTGAGGTGACTTGTGCAAAGCCCTGGGAGTAATATTTTGCATACTGAGAGTCTGTTTAATTCATCCTATGAGAAAAAGCAAAGCCCGATCAAAATAAGGTGATGATTTAAAGAGACAGTAGCCTCAGAAAATGTGTCATTGGTAAATTCCATAGATGTAAGCAATCATCAAAACCATATTTTTGCCCTCTCAGCCTGTTATAATCCTGAACATATAAGTAGGTCCCTAATACTCATATATTTGGTAAAAGATTGAAAAACAAAAGGTCAAAGATTTTAGCTGTAACCTTATGGATAGAGATGTGCAGGACTATATTTTCCTATGTGATTCTGTCAAAATCCAGATAATATTTAAATTATCTCATTAAAAATACATTTTTCATACAATATAATATAATTATGATTTGTATTCTCCAAATATTCCCAGATTCTCCCAGTTTCTCTACTCATCCAAATTCACATATTTTTTTCTATCATTAGAATATGAAAAAATATTTTAAAAAACTACCCATGATAAAATAAAATAAGAAAAAAATAAAAACACACAAACAAGTCAGAATAGGACAAAACAACAAAAAAAAATCCAACACAATAAGTAACAAATGAGAAGGACAGAGAGGTTGTAGTAGGAAGGGGGTTTACAAAACTGGAGATAATGCTGAGGAACTGGAATTGGGGGTCAGGAATTATATTTGGATTTTTTATTTCATGCTAGGTTTGATGCAAAATTTACAAATGATTCTGAAATCAATATGCTCAACTGATATCTCCTAGTGAGATAGGGGCGATTTAAATTAAGGAAACAAATGAAATTTGTGAATTGTGCAAGAGGTACAAACCTCATGTAAATACTCTTCCATACTTTTGAATGTTCTATTTTAAATAGCCTGTGTTATCTAACTTTTGTAAGCTTCTCTTATCTTCCTTGTTGCACATTTTACCTCTTCATAAGTCTGTTATACTATTTGTATATTTGGAATTGAGAGAGAAAATGGCCTATTTGATTGATCTCATTTGTGACTAAAGATTACGTAACTCTTTGAAAGTATTTGGGGAAGACATGAAGGACACAGATTGTATAATTAGAACTAGTATCACTGATGAAATCCTTAAAAGTCAGAGTTTTGGAGATTGCCTATAACAGTCTGGTGCTAATAGATGACATGCATTGTACTCAACAGTTAATGCAGAAATGAAATCACTTTTTAAAAATATTTAATTTGTACATACTCACTTTATATATTCCACTCACTGCCCCCCTCTTGACCACCCCCTCCCACAACCCTATTCCCCTCTGTCCTAATCTCTTCTAGGCAGGTGGGGGTCCCCTTTGTGTATCCTCTCTACCCTGGCACTTCAAATCTCTGTGAGGCTAAGCATTTCTCCCACTGAGGCCAGACACTGCAACCCAGCTAGAAGAAAATATCCCACATACAGGCAACAGCTTTTGTGATAGCCCCTGCTCCAGTTGTTCAGATCCCACATAAAGGTCACGCTATACATCTGCTACATATGAATGGGGAGGCCTAGGTATAGCCCATGTGTATTCTTTGGTTGCTCCAATGGTCCAGGTTAGTTGACTCTAATGGTGTCCTGTGGAGTTCCTATCCCCTTTAGGACCCAAAATCCATCCCCCTATTCTTCTATAAGAATCCCCAGGCTTCATCCACTGACTGTGGGTGTCTGTGTCTGAGTTGGCTGCTGGGTGGAGCCTCTCAGATGACAGCATGCTCCTGTCCACAAGCACAGCAGTGTCATTAAAAGCGTTAAGGATTGGTGCTTGCACATGGGATGGGTCTCAAGTTGGTTATTGGTTAACTTTCCCCTCAGTTTCTGTACCACCACCCCCCATGTCTGCATTATTTGTAGAGAAGATAAATTTTGGGTTGAAAATTTTGAGGGTTTTGAGGGTGGGTTGGGGTCTCTATCGCTCCACTGGGACTCCTATCAAGGCCCAAGTGGTGGCCTTCAGGTTCCATATCTCCAATATTGTGAGTCACAGCTAAGATTACCACCATTGATTCTTGGGCACCTCCCTTCTCCCAAGTTAGGTCTTGTCCTGGATATGCCTTCCACATTCTACCCCCATCAGTTTCAGATGAATCCTCTTTTAAAGGAGGAACTTTTGACTTCATGCACTGGCAAGAATTTCTATATTAAAAGAATCAGATTTATTTGGATTTTTATTATTCTCATTTCCTGGGACAAAAAAAGTTACAAGAAGCTATTAAACAAATCAAAAAACTATATGCATAATATAAATAAATTATTATGTCTCTATTTGTGAGACACAGGAGCTTAAAATGTTAATTTTATGTCTGGGGGTGTTATGACAATCACATCAAATGTTTAGTAACTATTACAAAGTAAACACAAAATATTCTAAGTACTGGTATTGACTTTTGTAGCAACATGTTTGAAAGTGCAAATAAATGGTCAAATTTATAAAAAATTGAAACTACTTACTATGAGAAGAAAATAACAATTTTTAAAGATATTTATATGATAGCTATTATATAAAAGACAGGAGCTTATTTCCTACAGTTCTGAAAGCATGTGAGAGCTTTCTCCTCATGGAGATCTTGTTTCATGAAAAATTGCTGTAGCAGAAACTATGGAAGAATCACTGGTGTCTCAGAGGACATCCTTACCTCAAGCCTGCACTTCCTTACTGCATCACCCAGAGAGATGAAGTCTATCCTCTCGGAGTTGAGGTAGTAGAAACAATAAATGTACTCATTCAGGAGCTAAATTGTTTAAGCATAAAGGAACAACATTCTTTTAAAGATTTTTTTTCATGTAATAGGCTAGGTCTTATTGGCTAGTAATACTAATGGGGCCCAATGCTAAGAAGATTCTTAGTTCATTTTATTTATATTTAGAATGTAATTGGTACACAAGGTGACTTTTCCTGTAAACATGCATATGATGTGAGCATAAACCTAAAAATATTTCAAAAAAGTGATGACAAAGGGAAATAACACATTGGAAAATTCAATAAGAAATTCAAAAGGCAGATAAATGAGTGTTGACAGATTGTGAAGGACATGCTAAAATGTCATACAAGTAACATATCGGCTGAGTGGAATGTATCTATGAATTTAGGAATAGATGTAAAAATGTACATAGATATGTATCTGGAAAAACAATAATTGAATTAAAGAAGCTATGAATTTGAAAGAAGGCTAGAAAGATACTAGGGAGATTTGGTAAGAAGGGAACAGAAGAGGTTTAATGGTGCAACCCTAATTTTAATTACTTACAAGATCTTTGTTTTACAGTGTGCTTTTTTATTTTCTGTTTTATTATTATCCTTTAATCTTTTTTTTTTTTTTTAGTCAACCTCCCCATCTACCTTCTGACTATTCCTCATCTCATACCTTCTCCCCTCTCTCCAAGATGATGTCCTACCCAAACCCCACTAGATCTCCCAAATCCCAGGGGCCTCAAGTCTCTCAAGGGTTAAGTGCATCTTCTCTCACTGAGGCAAGACCAGGAAGTTCTCTGCTGTATATGTGCTGGAGGCCTCATATCAGCTGGTACATGTTGTCTGGTTGGTGGCTCAATGTCTAAGAGATCTTGGGGTTCCAGGCTAGTTGAGACTGCTGATCTTCCTAAGAAGTCACCCTCTTCCTCAGCTTCTTCCAGTTATTCCCTAATTCAGTCACAGAGATCCCTAGCATCTATCTATTGGTTGGGTGTAAGTATCTGCTTCTGACTCAGTCAGCTGCTTGTTGGGCCTCTCAGAGGGCAGTCATGTTAGGCTTATGTCTGTAAGCACACCATAGCAGCAATAATAGTGTCAGGCCTTGAAGTCTCCCCTTGATCTGGATCCCAATTTGTGCCTGTCAGTGGACTGTCTTTCCCCCAGGTTTTTCGCCATTTTTTGTCCCCGCAGTTCTTTTAGATAGGAACAATTCTGGGTCAGAGTTTTTGACTGTGAGATGGCAACCCCAACTCTCTCCTTGATGTCCTGTCTTTCTCCTGGAGATAGACTTTACAAGTTCCCTCTCCCCATTGCATTTCATCTAAGGTCCCTCCCATTGAGTCCTGAGAGTCTCATAACTCCCAGATATCTGGTACATTCTAGAGGGCCCCACATCCTACCTTCCAAAGTTGCTTGTTTCTATTCTTTCTGCTGCCACTCAGGGCTTCAATCCTCCTTTTAAAAATCAAAATCATTTACTACCATTCCCTAGGGACTTGATAACATAAAATAATATTTTTATGGAATATGTTACAGGGCATTTTAAAGACTGCTAACAACTAGACCCTGGCTTGTTGTCAGAGATTGGGGTTTCAGTTTGAAATGTTTAACCCCAGAAATTTGTGGCTTAGTGATTTTGGACTATTTTTATATCCTTCATTTAAAGAACTAGGCATATATATAATGACATCTACAGGACTACACTATTTCTGATTTTTCCTAAAAACACTTTATGTTAAAATAAAAGTAAAATTGGTGAGCTTACCATCAAAATATATACTTTCTAGCATGCATTCAAATAATTAAGTTGTTGGAAAATGGAATGAATTATTTACACAATCATGTGCTGGTGCACACATTGCATTTTTGTTGTTGCTTTCTTTGTGGGTGTGTGTGTATAGTCGTCATTGTTTTATATGAGGGGTGCTTCTAAAACCCAGTTAGTATACCCAGAATTTCTTGTATCTACTTAAAATTTATTTTAAATACACATTTATATTTTATATAATCTCCCCCATTTTACTGAAATAAATTAGCATTGAAATAAATTGACAATTGCAGCCATAAGGTGAACCTAATAAGCCTGTTTTAATTTTCCTACGAACATCTTGGCAGATACATAAAATATCTTTCTTTATCAACTTCCTAAAATCAACTCACTATTTCTGAAATTATGCTGGAATAGTATTAGAAAATGATTTTAGTATAGATATCAGTTATTCATGAATAATGTTAAAATATCTATGGTGTTCAAATCACTTTAAATTCAGAATTATAGATTAAGGAAACAAATGTTTATTTTTAAAAGGAATGAAACAATGACAGTAGAAAAATAAATTACTCCATCTTCATTGCTTGTCAAGATCTTGAACAAGTTTACTCAATAAAGCATAGTTGTCCACAATGATTATATAGAAACCTGTATAAGATTATAATCAAGGAGTAACTGTACAATTAGGAAGCACAGTGGTTTCAATGGCCTCAGTTCTTTTTTCCCTATTCTCCGTATCATAGACATATAAATGCAAAGTGATAGGTGCATAGAATTAGTAGGATGCATGAATAAAAACATCTGGATAGAGAAATATAGGCTATACCCTGGGCTGACATTGCTCTGTGCTGAGTTGTAGGCTTGCAACCTTGATCAAATCAACAGAAAGCAAGAAAGGGTGTAGTTTGGGGACCCCAAGAATAACTATACGCAACTCAAAACCAAAGTGTCATAGGGAAATCATGGTCCACTGTAGCAATGTAGGATTTTCAATGGTTTTAATTTAAATATACCCTGTAAATTAACATAATTATCATGCTAATAATGGACTTCTATGTGCTAGGTTCTTTATGTAGTACCTAGTTATCTCTCACTCTATCCCCAGTTCAACCTGAATATCTAAGTATGTTTCTATCTTCACTTTTTTCTTGTAGAAATTGGACTTAATCTAGTATGAGGTAAGACTGGCTGTCTCCATAATTAGAAGATTCCTCTACTGTTGATCCCAATAGAAGGGTAGCTCTTTCTTTTTCACAGTGATTCACTTAGACGTACAAAACTGATGGTTCAGTTTAACACAAAGAAGTGCCCTTAAGAAGAAAGTATTCTTTCATTTCCTTGTGATGACAAAATATCTGAAAAGATGTAGTTTAAGGAAGGAGTGTTTGTTTGACTTTGTATTTTAAGGGCTTACATTTCATGGTGTTCCAGAAACCATGGGAGCCAGAGTTGGAGGCTACCTGATCACATTTCCTCTACAGTGTGGAAGCTAAGAGATGAATGTTTGTCATCACATGAACTTCTACCTTTTGTTGAGTTTGAGACTCCAGCTCTCAAAATGAAGTTGACCTACATTTATAGCAGATATTCCCACTTCAATTCAACAAACATGCACAGTCCCTCTCAGATGCCTACAAGCTTGTCTCTCCAGTGATTCTAGATCTTGTAAAGTTGACAATTAAGAGTAGCTATAGCAGACAGGAGCTGGATCAGGGATGTGTCTTTTATATCTAAGGACAATCTTTCTGACTTTATTTCGCTTGCAAGGGTACGTCTCTTCAAATAAGAGGAGAATTGTCAGTCTTTAAACACTTTGGTCCTTGGAGCACTACAGCCAGATTGCAGAGACAAACAAAGCCCAAAGGACTGTAAGAAGAAGAGAGAGCCAACTTCCAAGCTGAGATCATTCCCAAAATAGTAAAGCAGTGTCACAACTGTCATGGTCCTGTGCTCCATGTCCCATGGGGAACAATCAAGACCTTCTAACTGTCAACGTCTGAAAATACACCAGTGCTTTGCTAGTCCTGCACATTCTGAAGTAATTACGTTTTCACAGGTCTGTTCATAGAACTGTGAGAACCACTTCCTTATGCATGGTGTTTTGGGCTTGAGAATGATTTATAATCTAGTATAGAGAGATAACAAGTTCAGAAAGCTTAGCATTTTATTATTAATTTAGTTTATTGGGTGCAGTTCTTTTTTTAAGCCTTACTTTAATTATGTTTGGAGGTAATGATAATGCTAACCTTATGTTTTAGTTTTATATATTAAATAAGATCGAGTGTTTGTATGTGTATGTGTGCACATGTGCTTGTATGTGTGTGTGTGTGTGTGTGTGTGTGTGTGTGTGTGGTTACTGGGTAAATTTTAGTATATAGAAAATGATCAACACATTACTTATCACTAACAATATATTTTGAAAACATTCTTTAAATTCAAAGTGTCATTGGCTTTTGGTGCTCTGATATTGATAAGTAATTCTGTGGTTGTAAGTATGTAATTATAATTATCACTTCTGTGTTTTATTTTAGATCAAGTCAAAAAACCATGTTCATATAGAAAGGCACTATAGTTTAGACTGAAAATGGAAATCATTACATCTCTTTCATTATATTTTATATTATATATAAATTTATTTATATAAATGTTTATAACATATATAAATATTTTACATTACATATAAAATAAAGTCAGAATGAAGCTTACAAAGGCTAAGAAAAGTGTGTCTTTTCATTGAATATGTTTGCTGTGCCTTGAGATTTTACCCAAACTCTTAAACATCAATCCTGAACAGTGTATCACTTCTCTTTTGTTAAAGAACAAAACAAACCCTTTAAAAGCACAGTCAAGAAGACAAGCTGTGTGAATAGCATAAAGAGTGGCCCCGAGACTTAGTCAACTCTGAGCTTCTCTAACACCTTTGATTGCTGTCAAGTAAGATTTTCTGCCTGGAGGATTTCTATGCTAACTCTGAAAATGATTCTGTATCTTATCTTGCCAATGGTTTCTAAAATTGAATTATAATCCCAGTAGTATTAGATTGTAGATGATTTAGTAATTGGGTAATTACATTAACAAGAAAAAGGCATAATTTCATTAACCAAAGTGAAAAACTTGATAAACTGCCTTAACTGAACATAAAGCAGAGGGTTTATTTTATTTTATTTTTTTACAAGCATAAACTAAGTCTCAGTGGCTTACAAGCTTAGAACATATCAAACTAACCAGCAACCAGAGCTTTCGCAGGAATCAAAGGCACATGTATCATTCATAAGGGGTTTCAGAACATCATCATTAGTTAGTTAGCCGTGTATTTTAATGACAGTATGAAAACAGTTTTAGCTCAAATGCAACTCCATGATAAACTATGTATGCATAATATGATATTTTCAAATAATATTATTTTTGCCTTTGCTAGTTGTTCTATGAGTTAAATGAAATTCTATGTGTGATTTTTCTAGATTTGCATATTTGTATTTAGAAATGTGCAATAGATTCTCAAAACCAGAAATTTAAGTTGTCCAGATAAAAACAGAAGAATAAAATCAGGTCAAGTGGGTCATTGGATAGATTTGTGTTTAGTTCTTACTCTAATTTATTCTGAACAATAATACACTGTTCATGCATTCTAAGTGGGAGGGAAAGATGCATGCAAGATGGGGAACAATTCCAGAATATTCCTGTGGAGTTGATATCTTTTCTTTTAACTCTTATATGGTTTATAATGTCACTATTCCCCTCAAAAATGTACGTAAGAGAATGAGAAATCAGATTGCATAGTTTTTCATTAGTTGACATGATTTATTTGATACTGAATTCTGAGTATGTTACTAAAACTTATTGTATACTAACTTTTTTCTTACTTCCATATTAACTGTAATAGTAACCTTCAGAATGTGACTGATAAGCTTCATAGGAGCTTAGCCAATAAAGTGTTAGATAATGCTTGGCATTAATTTTAGTGGATTTCTATTACTGATGATATTATTGTTGATTTTGAAAATTAAGAAAAAGGAAAATAAAAATGTTATCATCTCAGAATATATATATGAATAAAAATAAGTACTGTATTGGATATGACTTTTCTATTAATTTTGTCAAAATATGTAACAGGCTAGCATAGAACATACATTGGTCAAACAAACAGTATCAGCAACTTACTGATAGTTATCTATATATCCTCAGGCCCAAAAATTAACAGCACTGAATCACCTGATACTTTACACCTGTGCTCTGTGGGTGAAAATACACTGAATTCTTGAAGACCTCATTATTTAGTGTTTCTTGAATTAAGTAAACATTAAGTATTCACATACTTTTATGATTCTCACTAACCTCTGTATCTTTCAATTCAACCTTGGTAGTTATGTTTTGACTTCTACCGAGTTGCTAATTAGATTTTAAATGCAGTTTGTCTTTTAATTATTTTTTCTTATTACTGTGACATGAGTAAATATTGAAAAATAAACACAAGAAGAACAGTTAAATATTCATATGATCCCTTTAAAGATACAAAAATTACTGGTTTCTTTACACATACCCTTTTAGTTCTATGGCTCTCTCTAACTTTAGAGAGATCAGACTATATCTATTGCTTTTCCACTCAGGGATGTGAAGATGGAGATTTAAATGACAGTTTCTTGTGCTTACATATGACATTTATCTGCAGCTCAAAGAGGAAAGAGGGGGCATGAAGAGGGAAACTCTGTAGTAACTGCTGAAACATCCCTTGATTTCCCTAAACCTAGATCTTGGAAAGTTGCCAATGAAAATCACACTAACATCAGAACTCGTATTTAGAACAATATTAAGACATTAAGACACTCCCCATATTTGTGTCTATGTTGGATAGTGAAACAATAAAACAAATCATCCTTAGCTGTTTCTCCCCAAGTGACAAGAACTCAGAGTTTATCTTAATAGAACCAGTCTTGTGGCCTGTCCCTGTTAGAGAGCAGTAGAATCATATTTACACATTGCTTACACTAATGAAAATTAATTTGGATGCAGTCCCAAACGGTAATGAAATATTAGTGGTATTCTAAATTGAAAACCATTTTCAAAGGATAATAGATAATAAGCATAAAATATTTGAAAAATGTGACTTGCTTCTCTGGCTATATTTCTATTCCAAATAAAATTTATAAAGATATCTATGTAAGCATCATCAATTCACAGGAGATTGCAGAAGAGAGAAATGGGAACATTCTAAAAGTATGGTTTGGAGTGATTTTTGAAGCCTAGTGTGCTCACACTCCTGGATGGTATATATTTGCTTAGCAAATGAAACAGTTTTATGCTGACAATGCCTCCAAGGTATTTTAAAGCCAAAAGTGAGACATGGAGCACTGTCATTTCTGTCCAGCTGTGCTAAGCAAATGTAAATTTAATTACATAGAGATTTTCAGAAACATTGCCAAAATATGAGATAAAGGAATTATCTCTTTTCATGTTGGGGAGAGAAAGGGGAGTGAACATACGAAGTCACATCAGGGCTTCTTTATTTGTGGAAAGTGTAATAATTTTTTTATTTTTTAAGAAAAGTAATCTTCTAATTTTTATAATCAGATAAATGTTTGTAATCATTGAAATTAAGTAGTGAAAACTTTAGTTGAATGAAATTCAAACTGATTAGGATTATAAGTAAGATAGTGAATAATAGATGTTAATATTAATTTTCTAAATTCTTCAAAATTCATATTCACTCTTTCTAGAATCAAGAAAATGTTTAATTTTAAAATGAAAAGTATAAAAATAGTGATTAATAATATAGGTTCCTGAGTTATTCTGCTAAGGTTCCAATTTCATGAGCATAGACAATTTTCTAAATTATTATTTGACAATAAGAGTGCTCAGAACACTACAGGACATCAGTCAAACAGTCCTCATTGTTACAGTTACTTAATATTTAGTTGAAAGAGTTCATATCAATACCAAAGTCAAACAAACCTTGGCTGACAGAAGTAGGTCACATCATAGAGGTGATATTCATAAGTGTGCAGAAATTCTCATCGTATTATTTTAAATTACAATGTTCTTGCATTTTTAATGGTAAGTCACTTTGCTATATTGTATGCACTAGCCTTAATTCCATTTTGTAAACATTGCATGCATTCAGGAAGGCGTGGCTTTTTCACAGAGAGGCTAGAGAATTAGCATTTCATTTGCATCTGAAAGAGTCCTATGTTGCACAAGACATACCATATTTGTTACTTCCTTTAGCTCTATTTTAATTATTTCTTGATGTTCATCTACTATTCGTAGTACCATTACAAAAGGGAGCAACCTCTTTCAGTACATTAATACTGAAGCACATGTCCATGAGTTCCTAAGGCCTCTGTTTCTACATTGATATAACATCATTGTCACACACTTTTTGGTATCATCACAGTGATTCTTTGAATAAGAGCAAGTGCTTGGAAACACTCTCTAGTATCAAACTGGCATCTCTTTCCCAGTGCCTTACTGAACCTGGTTTAGGCCCAGGAATTTTTATTATTGTCCTAAATTATTACCTACATTCCAAGATTCTCAAATTTTTCTAATTTAGTTGGGAAGTAAAAGATGGAAATATTTTATAGTACTCTAACCCTGAATTAATTAGTTTAACATGGAAAAATTATGTCACTAAGGAATCAGAGCAGCGTTATAGCATTTTTTCTTACCTGTTCTATTCCAGGATCTTCTATGATGCTCTCTGATACTGGTGCTAGCTCAGCATAGGACATTATACTGAAAGTAGTGATGTTAACTACAGCCTGAAACCCACAATTCCTACTCTTTTAACAAAAGAAAATGAAATCAGAACATAATAAGACACTAAATCAGAAAGCCATGGCTTCAAGAAGGATGAGAAAGGCAGACTATATGCAGCAGGACTAAAAGAAGAGTCCAGCAGGCAAAAATAAAATATCTTGCAGGAATTTGAGCTCTATGAGGTGAGGAAGAAGGTGAAGGAGAATGGTGGAGGGACTAAGGAAAATGTATATACACACGGCTCCATAATTCTCAAGCAATGCTGCCTATGCATGGATGACTGGGTAAATTCTGCAACTTTAAAGTTGTCAGTTTTCTCAGAGGTAAATCTACTCTTGTTAATGATAGTGTTTCTCATAGGTATTGATAGGTGTTATGGATCATGTGATCATACCAAGTATGAAGTAGTAAAATATTTGACATGCAATTAATACAGAAACTACTAACTACTATTGCTCTGACGTAATGTAATATTCTAACAGACAGTTTATATAACAGAAAGTTTTTTAAGGACACATAACAAAGGATGGAAAAAGAGGTCACAAATTTGAAAAAGGGAAGAGGGTGTAGAAGAGAGTTTGGAGGGAGGAAAGAGAAGGGAAGAATGATATAGTTATATTATAATCACAAAGTAAAAGAAATAATTGCTAAAAATTCTGTTTGCATATACTAGAAGAAACTACATTTTAAATGTATAAAATAAAAGTGGGGTACTGAAAATACTGGAGGGGGGATGCTGAATGCATTGTGTCTAAACACATGTGCATATATAAACATTAAATAAAATATTCAGATAAAAAATTAAAAATCATGAAGTGGAGAAAGACAAGGAAAACAATTTTGGAAAGAATCTGTCACAGCAAAGCCAAAGGACTCCCTTGAATCTCCGAGGAGAGGAAAGGGAGGTGGGGAAGTGCACACATGCTCTGTGATCATAGGACTTATGCCCAAACACTACTGTTGAAAGAAATCTAAACAAAACTTGGGACTGGGGCCGTCAAAGTGTTTAGAAATTTGCTATCCTATACTCAGATGATTTTAACTTGAACTCATCACTCCTTTTTTGAGAGTCGCTAACAACATTGTTTCAAAAGCAATTCTGTCACTGAGAAAATAAAGAGACAGATCCTCAGGAGCTGCAGAGAAAAACAAAGATACTAGTTAGGAGTCTTGGGCTGCTACTGGTGAAGAACATTCTCTCTGGTCACCGCAGGTTCAGAAATGAGGTTTGGCATCACAGAAATGAGGAGAGAGAGAGAGAGAGAGAGAGAGAGAGAGAGAGAGAGAGACTGACTGAGATTAGGAACCAGGAACCAGAAAACCCTGATATGGGGACTATGGAGATGAGGAGATAAGGGAGCCTGTGGGATTTTTTTATGAATTCCGACTCTGGGGCTGTCCATTTCTGTGCCTAATGGCTTACTTTCAGCAAATCACCTTGCTATTTTGAAGGCCAGAAGAAAAAAAAAAAAATCACCCCCCAACCTCCCACTTCTTCCGGCTTTCTTAGATCTACTTAGGGTAAAAGCACTAATATTCTAAATGGAGTTCCATTAATACATCAGGTATTCCTGAAGAAAGGGCTCTCCTTCCCTCTTTACAAGCAGGTTGTTTCCTATAAAGATGCAAATTGGGGTGTTAGCCAAGATAACTGTGACCATGTTTCACTAAAGGAGATGGGCAGTACTGAGCAGATTCTGCTCTCTGCTGAGTTAATTGCTCAAGAGTCTCTTTGTTTAGAAGCTCTCTTGTATCAGAAAGCAAGCTGTTCACTTAGGATTTAAATCAGAATAACAGAGCCCACGCTTGTTAGAAGCTGTAGCAAGATCATTTGTACTGTTATTATCAGTAGGCATATCAACAGAAAGGGCTCTGTAGAGGAAATTAACTTTCCTGTTCTCTGGGATGAATGATGGTGGCTGGAGAGAAGGAACCATGAGATGTGAGCACATAGCAGACCAGAGTTGATACATCTATTTTATAAAATGTCTTCATTTTAAACATTGTAGCAATAAGTGGTTGGAGATACACTTGAAACACTACAAGGTACCTGGTCAGCCTTCATCTGCTGTAATTGATATTAAGTTATCCTGATGCTGCCTTATAATTATGAATCTTGAAATAAGATTCTAAATAAGACAAGACTGTGCAATGTCTTTGTAGGTATTTTTCCTGTCTTACATTATTTCTACCTCAAAAATAAAATTATTAAAGCCAATCATGGGTGCCAAAACAGAATATTGTATTTCTCCTTTTGATTTACTATACTCAATAACTGATTAGGCTAATTGGCAGGGGTAAGGCTTGTTTTCCCTTAGAGGTTATGCTTGCATTGTGGCTAGGCAGATTTGCAGTGAGGAAATGCAGAATTCTTGATCTAATATCTGAATGAGAAGGAGCAGTGTGACAAGCATTGGACATGACCCTGGATTTTATGTTTCAGAGTTCTTGTTTTCACAAATCAGTGTGGGTTTCTGTGAATGAGGGGATCGATGCTCTGAGCACAACTTTCTTGATGTGTTGCATTATTTATATACATCAGCCAAAGTCTGGCAACCTAACTTCTGAATTGTCCTCTCCAGTCAATTGAAGAACTGTAGCATTTATTAAGAGAAAAATTCAGTGGGCTGTGATGCTTGCATAATTGTTAGGTATGTAATTTAAAAATACACTATTGTACAGTGTATCTAATGTATTATCTGTCAATCAAGCTGCCTGTGTCTGATGATCATGCTAAGCTCCACAAGCCTTGCCTCGCCTGGGTGGTGTAAGTGCAAGGGGGGCTCTGACTCTCAGTGGCGCACACACATTCCAGCTGATCACCTCCATCCACATTTGTAGCAGGTTCATGCTGCTATCAGTTCCTGTCTCTCTATTCAGGGGAGCCTCTTGCTTCCCCTAGCTCAGATTTGTCTGCTTTTCCAGGAAATGGTTCTCGGATCACTACAGGTAAATGTGAGCTTCTTTTTCCATTCTTACATTTTTAGCAGCCAACCTCATGAAAACACCAGATGGGAACCCTTTCAATTTATGTCACAGCATCTACAAACATATGGACGTCCAGCCCAAACTTCTCTTTACATTGTCTCACTCCTCAAGTAAAACAGCCCTACATGTGCTCTGAAAGCTTTTTTCCTCGCACTTTCTACTCTTCTGATTTTTCCTTTGCTATTATTATCTATAACCTCACCTCTGCCTAAAGGTGTTTCTTGTTGGCATCAAACTCCTACCAGGTTCCTACATTGTAGAGTCAGTTCCAACTCTCACAGACTTCTCGGTGATTTGAATAGCTTTTATTAAAGACATTTTAGTATAAACAACTTTTGCTCAAGCTTATGACATGGATTTTGTCATTTGAGTTTTACAATGGCCATTTTTTTCCAAGAAGCCAACAGACATATAGAACAAAAAGGCTACAGCATTGGAGAGTATGAGGTGGAGGTTGGCCTACCTGGTGTTCTGACAATTACAGTATGATGTTCCATACCGTGTATAGCAATGCATTTGTGAACCACCTGGGGGAAAAATGAAGACTCTTTTGTTTCAGGGTTGATTATATGCTCCTTGTGCCTGAAAGGCTTGAGATTGAGGACTGACAGTTGAAGCGTATCAATTGGTCTCTTGGGTGAGAGTGCTAGCATTACAAATCTTTATGAATGCAGCCAACACTCCCATTTTAATCATCATGGTGGTATCCACAATCACCAGTTCCTTGACTCTCTCTTTGTCTAGGTCAGTGAAAGCCAGCAAAATCTCTAAGACAAACCAATAGTGCTGTACCTAATCTGAGCTGGGTGACACTGCTGACCACATGGTTTCTTTCTGGAGGCCATTTCCTCTTCAAAGGCTTCCCAGATTCTGCGTCTGAGTTCACCCTACTTAGCTCAGGTAACCATCTCTTGTCTTATTTGTATGTACTTCTAGACAGTGAGGACACATAATTTCTATCCTGGACCTTCAAATATGTAACTTTTTTTTGACACAAGCAGCTGATACAATATATGTCAGTTGAATAACTGCATAGTCAGAAATCAAAAATACAGTGTAATTTTATTTTATTGTCAAATAAAAATTATCTGGTTGCTGTTAGAATCGTATATCCCTTTTTTTTATACAAATATAATACAGTACCTGCTAATATTAAATTATAGTTATTCTATACTCATTGTATAGCATATGTTTTATTTATTATTTGGCTTTTTATTATTTTCTTTGTTATTTTTCTGCCTTCCTTTTGTCTTCTCCAAGGTACTGAAGCACTTATATGAGTTTTAAAAGTGTTGAGGCTTTGAAACTCATTCCTACTATCACTGACTTAATTGGAGTGGGCACCACGCATTTGAGGAGTTCCCCTGTGCTTCCAATGCACAGCAAAGTTTGAGAACCACTGGGTTAGATCATCTTTAATGTTCCATTGAGTTCTAAAAATCCTAACTTCTGTTATGTTAGGAGATTCTCTGGAGTGCTTTAAAACACAAAATATATCAAAGATTCTCTTTGTTGGAGTCTAAAAACGTATTTCTACCTACTTATACAGAAAGCATTGACTGACACTTCATGAAATCTGATATAATTTTAAATAGTTAACAAACAACAACTATTGATTTTCTTCTAGATAATTTTAGTCCTCTAGGCTATTAGTATTTGAAAACAGTTTGAAGAAGAAAAATTGTCCTAATATAACAGGGAAAAGCTTTAGATTGCATTGAGCGTAGTGCTTTAGATTAGCATCTGTGGAAGTTTAAGTGCATCTGTGTCTCAGGTTTCCTTTGGTCAGATGTTTGTTAGGAAATCCCAGCATTTCCTGTGACTAATTTTAAATAGCATTGTCACTGAGGTACAGAATTGGGTGGCCTTTCACTGATAAGCATGGTAGATGATTATCAGTGAAATGCCACTTTCTACTATTCCTACATATACCCAGGGTTTCTTTCTATTTTAAATAGTTTTTTTTCTTTTTTAATTGCTCATGATATACAGTATTATCTAGAATTATTTTGTCTGTATATGTATCTCGGGTCCTGACATGCATATGTACCCATTTGATTGTACTGTGGTGGGCAAGTGGAGGTCAGAGAACAGCTTGGGGGAGTTGGTGCTCTCCTGTCACCATGCAGCTCCTGGAGATGGAACTGAGGCTACTTGGGCTGGCTGACAGGTACTTGTAGTCTAGCTATCTTAAAGAGCTGATAAATTATTTTTAAATTAGCAAAGCACAGAATCATATCACACTATTTTTAAGGGTTTCTTTTGAGTTTGTTCTTGGAGAATTTTGCACAATGTGTTTTGATTAAATTTACTCTCTCCCTCAACTCCTCCAAGATTCCCTGTCCCCTGCTTACTGAAATATATGTTTTCTTCTCTCTTTTCCTTCTCTTATTTCCTTTTTCTTTTCTTTTCTTTTCTTTTCTTTTCTTTTCTTTTCTTTTCTTTTCTTCTTCTTTTGTTAACCTACAAAATTCAATGTGTACTGCCCATCTACATGGATGAGTAGCTTTTCCCGGTTCTGTGGTCAGCTTAACAAAGGATATACTCTTTTTTAAAATTTATTTAATTTTAATTTTTACTTATTCACTTTATATCCCACTCACTGCACCCCTTCCAGTCACCCCTCCCACAATCTTCTTCCCTCTCCCTTCTCCATTGAGTGGGTGGAGTTCCCCTGAGTACCCTTCCATCCTGGCACATCAATTCTCTGAAGGGTTAGGCATTTCCTTTCCCACTGAGGCCAGACAAGGCAGCCCAGCTCGAAGAACATATCCCATTGACAGGAAACAGCTTCTGGTTTAGCCCCAGCTCGAGTCATTTAGGACCCATATAAAGACCAAGCTGCACATCTGCTAAATATGTGTGAGTAGGCCTAGATCCAACCCATTCATGTTCTTTGGTTGGTGGTTCAGACTCTGAGAGCTTTACAGGTCCAGTGATATAAACGTAAAGGAAATTGACATTCCCTCTCCCTACAGCTACCAAATGAGAGAACTCTACAGCTAGAGGTATACCTTCTTACATACCTCCCCTGTTCATGGTGCGTGTGTGTGTGTGTGTGTGTGTGTGTGTGTGTGTGTGTGTTTGGTTTGGGCTGAGCTACCTGAGGTCCTGTGCATACTTTAAGAACTGATGAGGTATGATATGTGTAGCTATCCTATGGTGTCCAAATGATAGTATTTGCTTATAATCATCTACAAACTAACTCCTAAACACTTTCTTCCCCTTTCTGGAATGAATGTTAATCTTTGGGATGAGGAATTGTGATATAAATGCCTCATTGAGGGTTGAGAATTCTGTGGTCACCTATTCTTTAGGTTGCAGGATGTGGGTCTTGTATTAATCACCATCTTCTACAAAACCTCTGTGATGAGGTTCAAGAGACACGTTTATCTATAGGAGTAATTGTAAGTCATTAGGAACCAATTCAATACTATGTTCTTTTAGCAAAACAGGTTCTCTCCTAAGGTTTATGACCTGTTTTGCTATAAGTTCTTGACCAGTCAATGGTACCAGGTAAGAGCTTCATCTTGTGGAAAAGTATTTAAATTCAATCAGAAAGTTGTTGGTTACTTGCATGACATTCCTGTCAGGGTTAGGCATATCTTAACAAGTCAATGATTTTAGTTACAGAGTTCATATCTCAAGAAAAGAGATGATTTTTGTTTTGCTGCCAATGACAAACAAAAATTTCAAGACCTATGAAACTTAGAAAAGTGAGTGCTTACATAATGTCTCAATTTTATATGGTGTAAGTATATGATATCTTCAGTTATAGCATCTTAATCACAGGTTTTGGAGAGTCAAAAGACACTGTCAACAAGACAAAAAGGTCACCAACAGATGGGGAAAGGATTTTTACCAATCCTAAATCTGATAGAGGACTAATATCCAATATATACAAAGAGCTCAAGAAGCTGGACTCCAGAAATTCAAATAACCCCATTAAAATATGGGGTACAGAGATAAACAAAGAATTCTCAACTGAGGAATACCTAATGGCTGAGAAGCACCTGAAAAAAATGTTCAACATCCTTAGTCATCAAGGAAATGCAAATAAAAACAACCTTGAGATTCCATCTCACAAGTAGCATTGTCAATCATTTGTAAGGCTTGGGGTTCTCACTCTCCCAAAAATTCACAAAAGACAACTTATTTATGAAACTGAGATTTTACCTGTTGGCCTCTAGCATTTAGCAGGGTCATCGCCATCCTACATATTGAGTAACTATATTTTAACACACACACACACACCCCCCAAATATTAGCACACTCATATGTATATGTATGTGTTGTACAGTAATATGCAAAGTTTTATATGAGTTTTTAAATAACCTTAGTATATGTATTCCTCCTCAATGAGTGGCAATTCCTACCTTTTTATATAACTTTTGAAACAACATAATCTTTAATATGAGAGAGAAGGTTTTAAAATGAAGTTGTATCAAATTGTATGCATTTAACTCATTAGAATATATAATACAAATGCTTTCTCAAAGGGTAACAACTTAAAAAGGTTCTTGTCAATTTAAAAGTAGACATATATTGTTCCACAGTTTCATAGAAAATATATCAAGAGAGTGTTAACATTTTCTGTAAGGTTTGCCAGTTTGAGTATGCAAATTCTCATGAGCTTTATCTCATTTTAACTAGAGTTATTGCTCATTTGTATACTAGATTTGGCTAGTTATTCTATGTACTTAATTTATAGTTGTTTCAAAATTGTGACTTGTGCAATTGAAAGCGAAGATTTTTGCATTCTTTCAGTTCCTTAATGAAGTAGCATTATGGCTGCCATATTCAATGGAAGAGCAATAAATTGAAGATGACACAGCAGTGTACGAGCCCACATTGCTGTGTTGTAGAATGTCAATTCAAGCACTCCCTGTGTTCTATTTTCCCACAACTAAATATGAGTGGTAACATCCTGCACAATTACCATGTAGAGACACTGAAGTGATTAAGTAATAAGTCATGTTCATGAGGTAAGAGCATAGGTAAAATATTAGTTTCTTATTTTTAGTTTTACATCTATGTACAAATGTGTTTGACAATGTGGAGAAAACCTAGAAGTAACATTGACAGTATAGACTAGTGTTTCCTAGCACATCAAGTTAGAAAAGATAAAGCGAGACTCATTTATTCTTCTATATAAATTCCTAATGTATTTATACTATTCTGCAAACATGAAAAGACATTAGTATCACTATGCAAATGCATTAATAAATTAATACAAATACTTAAATATGTAACAACATCACATGGAAATAAGGATATTTTTGATGTTTAAGATAAATAAACCAAAACCACTATATATATATATATATATATATATATATATATATATATATATATATATTTGTACATAGGGAATACAAATATCATCTTTCAAATTATATATGTTTCTATGAAAATTGTTATGATAATAATATTAAAAGGATATTGATTACTGTGTAGTGTATAAACTGGATTCTTTTTTACTGGTTCGCCTCCATCACATTGGAGCCTATCATGAGAGTCATCACTTGCATTCTTTCTAAAAAGGAATACAAAGGAGGTAAAACCATTTAGTGGAAAAAAGACAGCATTTTCAACAAATGGTGCTGGCTCAACTGGCAGTTAGCACATAGAAGAATGCAAATCGATTCATTCTTATCCCCTTGTAGAAAGCTCAAGTTTAAGTGGATCAAGGACCTCCACATAAAACCAGATACATTGAAAGTAATAGAAAAGAAAGTGGGGAATAGCCTTGAGAACATGGGCACAGGGGGAAAGTTCATGAACAGAACACCAATCGCTATGATCAAGAATTGACAAATGGGACCTGATAAAACTGCAAAGTAAGGCCAAGGACACTGTCAATAGGACAAAACAGCAACCAACAGATTGACAAAAGATCTTTACCAATCCTACGTCCTATAAAGGCTAATATCTAATATACACAAAGAACTCAAGAAGTTAGACTCCAGAGAACCAAATAACCCTATTTAAAAAATGGGGTACCAAGCCAAACAAAGAATTCTCTCTTTTTTTTTTTATTTTTTTAAACTTTTATTATTTTTTTATTAGATATTTTCTTTATTTACATTTCAAATGGTATCCTGACAGTTCCCTATACCCTCCCCCCTCCCCTGCTCCCCTACCCACCCACTCCCACTTCTTGGCCCTGGTATTCCCCTGTGCTGGGTCATATAAAGTTTACAAGACCAAGGGGCCTCTCTTCCCAATGATGGCTGATTAGACCATCTTCTGCTACATATGCAGCTAGAGATACAAGCTCAGGAGGTACTGGTTAGTTTATATTGTTGTTCTACCTACAGGGTTGCAGCCCCCTTCAGTGCCTTGGATACTTTCTCTAGCTCCTCCATTGGGGGCGCTGTGTTCCATCCAATAGCTGGCTGTGAGCATCCAATTCTGTGTTTCCCAGGCACTTGCATAGCCTCACAAGAGGCAGCTATATCAGGGTCCCTTCAGCAGAATCTTGCTGGCATGTGCATTAGTATCTGGGTTTGGTGGCTGATGATGGNATGGATNCCNGGATGGGGTAGTCTCTGGATANTCCATCCTTTCATCTTAGCTCTAAATTTNGTCTCTGTACNTATATCCTTTCATGGGTATTTTGTTCCTTATTCTAAGGAGGAATGAAGTATCCACCCAGTGGTCACCCTTCTTGATTTTCTTGTGTTTTGCAAAATGTATCTTGGGTATTCTAAGTTTCTGGGCTAATATCCGCTCATCAGTGAGTGCATATCTAGTGACTTCTTTTGTGATAGGGTTACCTCACTAAGGATGATATCCTCCAGATGCATCCATTTGCCCAAGAATTTCATAAATTCATTGTTTTTGATAGCTGAGTAGTACTCCATTGTGTAAATATACCACATTTTCTGTAGCCATTCCTCTACTGAGGGACATCTGGGTTCAAAGAATTCTCAACTGAGGAATACTGAATGGATGAAAAGCACCTAAAGAAATGTTCAACATCCTTAGTCATCAGGGAAATGCAAATCAAAACAAACCTGAGATTCTACCTCATACCAGTCAGAATGGTTAAGATCAAAACCTCCAATGACAGAAGATGATGAAGAGGATGTGGAGAAAGAGAAATACTCCCTCATTGCTGGTGGGATTGCAAGCTGGTACAACCATTCTGGAAATCAGTTTGGTGGTTCCTCAGAAAATTGGACATATGACTGAGGACCCAGAAATACCACTCCTGGGCAAATACCCAGAAGATGCTCCAACATGTAATAAGGACACATGCTCCACTATATTCCTAGCTGCCTTATTTATAATAGCCAGAAGCTGGAAAGAACTCAGATGTCCTTCAACAAACGAATGGATACAGAAAAAGTGGTACATTTACACGATGGAATACAACTCAGCTATTAAAAACAATGAGTTCATGAAATTCTTCGGCAAATGGATGGAACTAGAAAATATCACCCTGAGTGTAACCCAATCACAAAAGAACACACATGGTATGCACACATTGATAAGTGGATATTAGTCCAGAGGCCCGGAATACTCAAGATACAATTTCCAGACCACATGAAGCTCAAGAAGAAGGAAGACCAAAGTGTGGATACTTTGGTCCTTCTTAGAAGAGGGAAGAAATTCCACATATAGTCAACAAACCCAGACACTATTGTGGATGCCAACAAGTGCTTGCTGACATAAGCCTGAAATAGCTATCTCCTGAGAGGCTCTACCAGTGCCTCACAAATACAGAGGTGGATGCTCTCACTCAACCATTGAACTGAGCACAGGGTCCCCAATGGAGGAGCTAGAGAAAGTACCCAAGGAGCTGAAAGGGTTTGCAGTCCCATAGAAGGAACAACAATATGAACCCAACAGTACCCCCAGAGCTCCCAGGGAGCTCCTAAGCTGCCAACCAAAGAGTACACATGGAGGGACTCAAGGGTCCAACCTCATATGCAGCAGAGGATGGTTTTGTCAGTCATCAATGGGAGGAGAGGCCCTTGGTGAAAGCTCTATTCCCCAGTGTAGGGGAATGCCAGGGCCAGGAAGCAGGAGTCGGTGTGTTGGTGAGCAGGTGTTAGCAGGGCTAGGATAAGGGATTTTCGGAGGAGAAACCAGGAAAAGGATTACATTGTAGTGTAAATAAAGAAAATATCTAATAAAAATTGTTGAGTTTTCTTAAAAAAAGAATAGTCTTTTTCTCTTTTGACATTGCTTCTTCCCGTCATCTTTCGATTTTCAGCTGAAATAGCCACCTTACTTGACTCTCTGTGTTGAATAATCAATTATATTTCCAGCATTCCTTATCAGGTAAATTTCTTCCTGGATTTGGTTTTACAGCAACAACACTTTGTTCGCTTCTTTGTAAGACTTTCATTATTCATTTCCTCTACAGTATAAACTCAAAGAGAACATTATGTGTTTCATCTCAGCTGCACTCTGATATCTCAATGTCGTGTCTGGCAAATGAATCTAGGGAGGATGAGTCAGTGCTCCTCTGGTGTGCAAACTGAAGATGTACACAAACTCATCAGCAAAATGTAGCATACAAACCATTGGAGAGCTTAAATGTCAATGAAACATCTTAGCCACCTCGTATGCTAGTTTCTACCATATTGTCCTAATATAAAATTCTTCTTTATGTGAATTAGAAGTATTACACTTGTATATACCAGTATCAATGAAAATGACATTAAAATGTACAAAATTTTGGGGTCTTTGTTGGCTTGTCATTACTTATTTGTTTTGCACTGTTTTATACACTAAGAAGTGATAATTAACATACCTGGAAATGTTACTCCAAAGGTTCAAGGATAATGGCTTATGAGGGGAAAATGATAGAGAATAAGATATTATATGTATTGCCTTAAGTATGAAATAACTAACAATGGGTAGGGTCACTGGGAAAAATAAAGCTAAAGTCCGTGCTTTCAGAACTCTAGAGTGGGTGGAAAATGCAGGCAACCTGTAAGTTAAATTTTGCCTGCAAAGATTTCCTGCCCCTGGGAAAAATAATTACTTCTTTCTATTGCCAAAAGGCAAACCAGCACCATCTTAATTTGTCTGATTCTGCTGGAAACAGCAGATGGAACTATTAAACATAGTTAGAATAAAATTAAACATATCTGTCCTGAGCTAAAGCAGGTGACACAGGCTAGCAATGAAACATCAAGGTGTCACACTGCATAGGCTGCAACATGCAGACCCACAGCAGAGGCCTTGCTGAAGGTGGAATAACAGGTAATATAACCTATTTTTTTTTAATTGAGCCTGCTTTCTTGTTCTAATTGCCATCAAATTTTTAAGACTCATCAAGAAAGGGGATGAATAAGTAGATGACAATCATTTATTTCAACTCCAAGGATTTACTAGGCTTTAACTAGGATTTTTTTTTCGTCTTCAAGTAGGTTATTTCCCTACATTAATTTGAAATACAGAGAATCAGTTTCGACAGACAAATCAATTATACATGAAATTTAGCCATGACAGTGAATTTATCTTAAAAATGTCAGTCCACACCTATACCATGATCTTGATAATAGCTACATATAGAAAATAGCAGGATAAGGTGCTGGCTTTGATGAACATGACAGTAAAGCAGGGTATTTTTGAGAATGAATGTTATTGTGCCCGTGGGGATACAATTTCCAATCTAATTTCATGGAACAACATGCTTTTACATTGCTATGAGCTTACATCCTCCTATGCAGACCTTGTGGGATGCTCCCCTTGGACTCTGTTTGAATTGTGTAAAACCAATAACTATTCATAGTGAAATCAACAGTTCCTAGATGTTCTTGCATGAGAGGGATTCTACCACAGTGGCTTTGCTCTTGGTCTCCCTACTGTATTTTTGTGTCTGCATAAGTGGCTATTCCTGGTTATTCCTACCCGTCTTCTTAGTCCTCGACGTCTATGCACCTCTTTGCACACGTGTAAGGCATATATTGCAAGAGGAAGGCTTTCTTTCTTTGATTTTAGATTTTCATCAGCCCATCCTTCCTAGGCATTATATTTTTATTAAACTTTTTATTCATTTACATTTCAAATGATATCATCCTTCCCAGTTACTCCCCCACCATCCCATCCTTCCCTTTCCCCCCTTTCCTATGCTTCTATGAGGGTGCTCCTCTTCCCTCTCACCCACTCCTGCCTCACCACTCTAGCATCCCCTACATCAAGTCTCCAGAGGACCATGGTCCTCCCCTCCCACTGTTGTAAGGTAAGACAATCCTCTGCTACATATGTATCTGGAGCCATGGATCCCTTCATATTTTCTCTTTGGTTGGTTGTTTAGTCTCTGGGAGCTCTGCACGGTCTGGTTAGTGGTTTAGTCTCTGGGAGCTCTGGATGGGCTGGGTAATTGATCCCAGGGGATTGCAATTGCCTTCAGCTCCTTCAGTCCTTCACCTATCTCTTCCATTGGGGTTCCCAGGCTCAGTCCAGTGCCTGGTTGTGAGTGCCTGCATGTGTATTGGTTAGGTGCTGCAAGAACCTGACAGGGTAGAGCTATGCAAGGCTCTGCTCACCAAGTGCTTCTCGGCATCAGCAATAGTGTTGGGACATTATCTTTTTATGTTTACGCATGCTTATTATCTTTTTATGTAATTTTAGCAAAATGATTGTTTAGTATGTTGTCATTATTTCTTAGTAAACATTTTTATCATTTTTTTCTTCTTCTGGTTTTAGGTATTGAGTACAGGACCTTCAGCTTGTCAGACATACACTCTACCACAGAGGCATATCTCAGCTAGCTAAACTTGTTACTCTTAACTTCCTTTTAGTATTTATATCTTGGTCAACACACCTACAAGAATGCTCTTATATTTGGGTATGGCAAAAACCAGACTCATATCCATATTAGCTCCTGTTGTTTTCTTTCATTCTTTTTCCTACTGTTCTTCCTTTATGTTTGTCCCTGTCTCTCCCTCTCTCTCTCTTTCCTTTTTTCTTTTTGTGATTGTTTTCTGTTGTCTATGTTTTGTGCAAGTCAGAATTTCATGTTTGACTCAGACTACCCACCTAATACTGGGACACATTTGCTAACTTCTGGCTAATTTTTGACATTAGATTTCACTTACTACAAGTGTCACATTTATACTAAAGATTACCTACCACTTCTTATATTTTTCCAAGAGAATCTTCCTTTGTCTGCTGTAATATTTACTTATGAGCTGAAGGATCTCTCATTTTCCATGTCCTGTTCTATCTCTGCCCTTAAATACTCACTGACATTTAATAATTCATATTTAAGGGAAAACCTTTCAGTTCAATACTTGCATTATTATCAGACATATTTATTTGAGATGTTCTGCAAACTTCTCATATGCAATATTTCCTTTAAAACCAAATGCATTATACTTTCTTTTAAAATGGACTACTTATGAACTTATTTATGAACTCTAAATTTCATGCACTGACCTCAATTTTGTTACAATGCCATTTTGATTTAATGCATGTTAAAGTACTTTTAAGTCATTTCAACCCCTTTAAATGATGTGCAAATATTAATGTGGTGAATAAGATACAAAAGAGAGAAAAAATTTAAAAATACGTTATAATCTTAGGTTTGAGAATGAAGCTCAGTGATAGAGGACTTGTCTGACATTTTGCAAGTCCATAGACTAAAGATCATCCAAAAAATAATAGATAGCGTACAAGTACATATTAAATGCTAATGTAGTAGATGTAAAATTTGGTAAATATGTATGTATGTAATCATCAATCTAATTAAGTTGTTATTCCACCAGGTTGTGTTCATTAAATACATAAAATTTTATGTCACCTAAAAGTGTTTAAAAACTTTAGTTTATTAGAAATTAGTAGGCATGTGTTGGCAAATTTTATGTCAAGTTGACACAATCTAGAATCATCAGAGTGGAGAGATTTTCAATTGAAAAAAATGCCTCTAAATTAACAGGCTGTATTCAAGCCTCTGGGGCATTTTCTTAATTACTGAGGGATGTGGAAGTTTCCAGCACACTGTGGGTGGTGCCATCCCTAGGCTGGTAGTTATAGTTCTATTAGAAAACAGGTTAAGCAGGACATAAGGAGCAAGCCATTTTGCAGCATCTTTCCATAGTTTCTGCATTAGTTCCTGTCTCCACGTTTCTGTCGTGTTTGAGTTCCTGTCCTATGACCTGATGATCATTAAATTCCTTCAGTGATGAAAAGGGATATGGAAGTCTAAGCCAAATAAAGCCCTTCTTCCCCCAAGATGGTCACTGAGTTTCATCATAGCAATAGTAACCCTGAGAAAGTTAAGCCATAATAAAGATCAAAAATTTAGCAAGAGAAATAACAACAGCAAAGGTCCCCTAAATAACAGCTAGTTTCTATGCATGTGACAAGAAGTACACAGACCTTTCTCATTTTAACCACCGAAGCATTATATTACTGATACATATGTATGATAAAATTATATAGCATATTTAATATTATCATCTGGAAATGGCAGTATAGGTGCCAAGCAAGGTTGAGTGTAAGTGCATGTGTCATAATAGTCACATAATAGTCATGTACTGGTGAGAAGATATCGTCTGGTATGGACTTTACCCTCAACCTTGTTTGAGGCAAAATTCCTCCTTAGTGACGGCCATGTGGACAGTGGTCTTGCTGTCCCTTATGCTTCTAGAGATTTGTCTGGATCTCCATCCAATCTGAAGTGAGAAGCACTGGAATTATCGATGAAGTCTAGGACAGCTTTGACATGCATGATGGAGTTGAACCTTAGCTCTTCACACTCACAATGCCAGCTCCCAGACTCCAAGAATGGTTTATTAAGAAAAACTCTAAAATTACTGAAAAAGCAAAGGAACAAGAACTGCCAACCTTATGTAGTTCTGATTCTATCTGTCCACCAACATCAGTACTTATATTGTGTACTTTATGCTATATATTATGATAGGAGATCAGTGTGTGTGTGTGTGTGTGTGTGTCTGTGTGTGTGTGCGCGCGTGCATGTGTGTGTTTATGTGTGTATGTGTGTGTGTTTGTGTGTGTATCTGTGTGTGTGTGTGCTGCATAGGATCTCAGCTGCCAGAAAAAAGCATGTCAGAATGAGATTTTACTGATTTGTTTTGTTTTGTTTTGCTTTGTTTTTTGTCTTTTGTTTTTGTTTTGAGACAGGGGTTCTCTGTGTAGCCCTGGCTGTCCTGGAACTCACTCTGTAGACCAGGCTGGCCTCGAACTCAGAAATTCGCCTGTCTCTGCCTCCCAAGTGCTGGGATTAAAGGCGTGTGCCAGCAAAGTGAATATGTAATTATAAGCCTCTAGAATATCTCTCATTCTCTGAATCTCACCCAGATATCACTTTCTGTCTATACAGATAAGAGGATACAAATATCTTCAGCTTGCCTTGTCCCGATCAGCATGTGCTGCCTGTGGAAGTCACACTCCTTTTTGAGACAGTGCAGAAAATACATGGAATTATGTTGGACACTGAAAAATTATTTTGACTATTCACACTAATATTATTTGGATTTCTTAGATGATATTGTTGCTCATATTTCTTCAATGAAGCTGTCGTCACACCAGAGGCATGTTCTTTCATAACCGTTTTTGTTAGCAATGGAAGGAAATAGTATAACATTGTAGTCCACGTGATGCTAAAGTTGATGGTGATTATTCATCCTTCCAATTTCTTTAGTCCCCTCCCCTTCCTTCCCCTTTCCTTTTGGCTTGAAGGCATCTTAACTGATAAAGCTCCCAGAAGCACTGGGATTACTAGTGAAGTCTATGAAATGATCTAATGAATATAACTCAACTCCAAGTTCTATAATAAGCCATGCTCCTCCACTCAGGAGTTTACATAAAAGCTATTACTGCTTTCATATAGAACCAGCTACATTGGATATGTCAGCACGCTCAAGTATAATTCTCAGGATTTTCTGATTACTTTGATTTTCTAAGTGGGCCTTTCATGATCCAAATGAGATTTCCGTTCTCCTTGACATGTCTCTTTCCTGTAGTACCTTGTCATGTGCAGATATTGAGCCAATTGACAGTTTAACAGTCTGTCTGGGAACCTCATTACTCCTACCCAAAATATTATCACATATGTATTCTGTTTTACAAGTTACTACAGGTTACAACTTCACCAATTGCCATTCTCTGTTCCACATTGGTGGCCATTTTCCTAGCCCATATCCAGTTTAGAGTAGAGAATTCTGTTTTGCTAAAGCTGAGATGAAGCCACATTACTGACCGCCTTTGCTTTGGTGCAACTTACTTGGTTGCACATTTTCTCTGGACCTCCAAAGCATCTTTTAGTTCAAGAAGTTCAACAAGTACATGGACCTGAATGTACCTCAAGTTGAGTTGGAAAAGAGCAATACAAATCCAAAATGGTTTTGTCCTTTGTAACCTTCAAGCCTATTAACATCCTTTTGCTAATGAGAGTACACATGTCAATTCCAGATTTTAGCATTGGAAAAGATATCCCAGAATATTAGAATACCCAAAAAAGTTACAGGGAGAAACACATAGCTGTAAAGGGAACATTTACTGAACTAACTAAAGAAAGTCAGCTGCTCCTTGATTTTTGGGAATCAGTCTGTAAGCCAATCAAGTGAACTGGTATTTCAATCCTAAAACAGATATAAAAAGCCACACTCTGATTCTGTTCCTCAGGTGACATTTGCAAACCCAATCCCTGTGAAAATGGTGGCATCTGTCTGTCAGGACTTGCTGATGATTCCTTTTCCTGTGAATGTCCAGAAGGCTTCACAGATCCAAACTGTTCTAGTGTTGTGGAGGTTGGTAAGTGCAAGATTTAAGCATCTCCATAGTCATCATGTTTACTTTTGTGAATGGTTTGTAGATACGACTCCTGTATGGTGAAGGTATTTTTAAGATTGTATTGAATGGCCTTAGTTATATTACTTTCAATTTTATTAATTTGAGCTTGTCTTTTAATCATATTTCTATTGCTGATATTCTTAAATACATGATAGTTCCTAGTTTAATGATTGGCACTATAATTGGAAAAAAATGAATATAATGAATTCCCCATTCCTCTGATGTGAATGAAAATTATTTTATGCAAATAAAGGGGATAATTCTAAAGTTTACTCAGGTAAAATCATTTATATAAATCTAGTAGATCTTTTAACTAAATTGATAATATGTACTAGTATTTCATAAATCTAAATTATTTGTTTTCTAAGAATATGAATATACATCACTTTTTAAGATTATAAAAAATACGCAGTATTCCAACTGCAATCCTCACCAAAACATTTTCAAAATTCTCTTCTTTGTAAAAACTGATTCGTGTCACTGATTACATTCAAAACCACGTTTTAGTTTGTAAAAATGTCATTGTTATAGAAATTTGTAATATTCATAGTTTCCAAACAGCTCCCCCCAAAAAACATGGGCATATTTTCAGGGTTTCTAAAGGTCTGACTACAGTTCAGTGTATAGTGCCGCACCTGAGCACAGATTGGAATAGATGAATTGTTAATCTTCAAAAGAAAAGGATAGGAAATTAGATAGGAGAGAGTTGGAGATAGATCTGGAATGAACTAATGGGTGAATTTGATCAAAATGAATTTTATAAAGTTCTCAAAGAATTTAAAAATATTTTTGAAACCACTGTGTGTAAACTTCTGTGCAAAATTTTTCTCTGAGTCAAAGCAGCACTATTATTAGGTGTGGAACAATAATTTTCATAGCAATACCAAAAAAGTGTCCAAAATGGTCTATATTTGTTAGGTATGAAATCTAATAATACTGAAAAGAATTTTGTTTGTCGTCATAACTGCTAGAAAATTGGACACTTTACTGGTTTTTGATTAACAACTTGGAAAAAAAGAAAATTATTAGCTTTTGGGGCCAGTGATGAATTTATGTTACCTATCATTGTATCTGATACATCAGACCAAGAAGCTGTGTTTAGTAAAGGCCCATAACTATTAGCTATTAGTTAAATGAGAGAAGAATCACTTAACAAAACCATTAATTTACTATACTTGGACACCAATTATAGAATTTAGTGTACTTTGTTTTTTTAACATGCTTCTTATATTTTCATACTATACTAGCAGGATTATATCTGAAAATTTTGATTTATGCTCTTGCTTAGTTTGTCATTTTAATTCATATTATAGATAAATCTCTTTTAAAGCTTTGAAAGGCAAGAATATTTTAGGTAGCTTGGCATTATTCCATAGAAACAAAACTGGTGCAATCACTCTGCCTTCATTCGCAGATATATAACAAAGCATTTTAGAGTTTAATGTAAGAGTCATATATCAGAAATCAACAGTACCAAGGAAAATTATAGCTATAATTAATTCTACAAATAATACTAGAATCTAATTAAATTTTAGTATCATTATTTTAATTCCATCAATATCAAATTTATAGTTCCTTAGTAGTAGATAATGCTTTTGTAAACAACTTGAAAAGGCAAACTCCAAATCAGAGATAAACATGATAAATATTTTTAAAGTATATGCTATTTTAATTATTAATTCAACATTCGACTTTTTGCCAGAAAAGTGGTATAAGAAAGCAATCATAATCTATATTACAGTTCACTGATGCTGGGGCATTGGATGCTTATGAAATTTTCCCCAGGTTTATTCTTATACAACTAAAACACTTACAATAATTGGATATTTGGTAGTTAAACTACAGTATTTTAAACTATACTTGGTATAATATGTTTCATACAGCCATACCTTTCTATGAGGTATTTTTTAGCAATTCTTGGAAAAGGTTTATTTTTAACTCATCCCAAAAAGGAAGCTTTAGCATAGATGTTATAGCAATTCTAGAATTAAAAAAAAAAGAGACCAAGGACCATAAAACTCAAATGTAGCAAGTTAAAATGCTGTTTTTATTAAAATTGACCTTTTATTACTTATGCTTAGACTCTGTACATATAGGATCATGATTTTTTTATTCACATCCTGTACTTAATAGCAAATGGATTACAAGTAAATTAAACTTGTTACCTTGGTTCTAGTTCATCTTGTTCCTAATTAAATTAAACTTAAAAATTGATATGAAAGGATAAAATTATATTTAATCAATATTTCCACACAGGTAAAATTAATATAAAATGATAATATGGGTCTGAATCTTTTTTTTTTGAATAGGTAACATGGGTATATATAATTAAATTTTAAATGCCTATTCTTAAAAATATGATATATGTAAACATACAGTTCTGGCCCCAGTGATATCTCTTTGAACCCTATCCCAGTTCTAGTACACAACATGGTCTCTATACCTTAAGTTTCTCAGTGGACTCAATTCTGCAATAAAAATACATAGAATAACAGACTGAATATATAACAGGACCCAGCATTTTGCTGCATACAGGAAACACACCTCAGTGACAAAGACCTCAGAGTAAAAGGTTGGAAAACAATTTTCCAAGCAATTTGTCCCCAACAAATAAGCTGGAATAGCCATTCTAATATCGAATAAAATCAACCCTAAACCCAAAGTCATCAAAAAAGATAAGGAAGGGCAGTTCATACTCATCAAAGGAAAAATCTACCAAGATCTCAATTCTGAACATCTATGCTCCAAATGTAAGGGCACCCACATTCACAAAAGAAACTTTAATAATTCTCAAAACACACATTGCACATCATATATTAAAATGCTTCTTGAGTGTTACCTGGCATTGCTGTTTTATAAAATAAGCTTTGTATATATGTGTGTGTACCTGCTATTACACATGTGATAGAAGAGCATCCAAATTTATGCTTTTATTTTTTCCCAGTAAAACTTCTAGTGTCAAACTTAGAACATCTCCCAACTTTTGCTATCAATCCTTCTATCCCTTATGTTTCTCAACTATGTCTTGGAGGTTAGCAAGAGTAAATCTCTCAGGCTTGGAAATCCATTCATTAGGTACCATGCTTTCTTTTGAACTTTCTTTTAAATAATTCTCTCTTGCTAGTTTGCTCACTCACTTCTGCTCTCTCATTTTCCTCACCTCATGAACTGAGATTCTTACAGACATATCTACTCATCCTCTTCCTGATACTAAGATATCTGCACATAGCACTAGGAAAGTTCCTCTTGCAATGAAACAAAACATCTCACATCATACCTTGAAGTTGAAGACACCATCTGTCAAATGAACTAGATTTTGCATAGATGGGACCTGGATGCTGTGCTCCACTTCTGGGAACTTGTGAACAAAAGTGAATTGTGTAGAGTTTATTCATGGGAATTTTAAGATATCTTAAAATATCTAATTTGTGTATTACAACTCTGTGTATGCTATTGGAATAATTAAAATATTATTGATTGTAACAAATGTAATCACAGCCATATAGTATATTGATGAAATAAAAAGGAATTTAACAAATAATTGATTCTTTAAGAAAAACCATAATTTTTATGGCCACTGGTGTAGTTCAGATTTACTTCAAGAAATATCAGCATTACAGCCACAGAAATCAAATTGATAATCAATTAATCAATCAATAACAAGGTCTTAATTATCTTTCATTTATAGTCAGATAGTTAGTTATTAATAATGGAGATGAATGTTAAACTCACAGGAATTACTATCTAATTTGAAGGAATTGAGATAAAGTAATGATAGATGATCATAACTATGAGTAAATAGGTAATAAATAGGAATACTAGTATAAGTACATGAAGCTACACATGAGAGCCCTGTAATAAGTAACTGTCAAAGAATTTATGGATTAATGAAAACTGCAATATGTACAAATAACTATGAAATAATTCTATCCTAGAAGATGATCAACAAAACTTATTCTAGACAAAAGACCCTATATGTTGAAAAGCAAGGGATAAGAAGTTATTAACAGGGCTGTTCTCTGCCATTGGGTCTCCTTCTCCTATCTGGACTATCTGGTTAGGTAAGCCTCAGTATGAGAAGATGTGCCTATGGCTGCTGGAACTAGACTTTCCAGAGTGAGTACCCAAAGGGGGCTGCCACCTTCTCTGAAAAGGGGAGGGGTCAGTGGGGGAGGGATTTGTTAGATTGAGACTGGGAGGAGAAAATGGGGGGGGTGTGATCAGGACGTACAATAAATTAAAAAATAAATTATTGAAAAATGTCACAAACAAATGTGTATTACCTACCAAAGCAACAGAGATTTTTGATACATAGTGACGATTATGTGGCTGCAGTATGAGAAAAACTAGAGTAAATGTAGCAGGGGAACATGTTGACAGTGATATAGCTAATCTGACAACAATAATGTTCTTGAGTAGATAACTAGTAACTTAGCAGAAGCTAAGCACTAATTAAGAAAGAGCTCTCATAATTTAGAGGATACAGTGGACAATTTATATAGTGGGAAAGGGGTTAAAACAAAACTATTCCTGTTTTTAATTTCTCTATAAAACTATTTTAATACTTTTTTGTTTCTATCATTGCAACATGGATGTGTAGGATGTGTACATGTGTGAGTGTAGGTATGTGTGTAGTCCAAAAGATGAAATTGTTTAAATCATCTGAGGCTGGAGGTAAAGACAGGTGTAAACTGCCCAGTGTGGGTGCTGTGAACTTAACTCTGGTCTTCTGGAAAAACAATAAGTGCTCTTAATCACCAGAGTACCATTTTCTGAGATAATAACAATTGTATACAAATAAAAATGCTGATAAAAACTAAATTCAGCATCCCAGATATAAAATTTGAGGAATTAGCTAAACATATTTTAATATGCCAATCATAGTTTTGGAGGTGATAATTGTGTATATGGTTGTTAAAATATGCACAGGCAGGAGTGTCTGTCCTTAAGAATTAGTAGAATTTATTCAATAACTAAAGCAAATATTCCTCAATATATTATTTATTACTCATTCATTCATCAAATATTTGAGTATCAACTATGTGCACAGAGCATATCGCTGTTAAAATATACTTTGTCTTCAAAGATCTAAGGGATTGATAAAGGGTCTTGGAGAGACCAAGAAGTTAGCATTTAATATAAAACTTAAGAGAAGTTCTGAGTTAAGGGCCAAGATAAATAGAAATGTGGATTGAGGATGGTAAGTAAAAGTAGAATTTGAACACAGGGATGATTTTCTGATCAGATTGACATTGTAACAATACAGAACAGTACTTAAGATGGACACTTGCTGTTTACTCTAAATAAGCTATTAAATAGTTTAGAGAGATATGTGTTTAATATTGAGCATGAATGTACCATCATAAAACTATCACATTTGAAGATCTAGCAACATTTTGGAAAAAAGAACTTCTTTAAAAAATATTTTCTTGGGATCAGTTCATAGGAACACATCATGCCATGCTCTGCCTCTGCATCACTACGGGCTGGTTGGCATTGAAGCAGGCTTCTCATTTCTAATAATCAGAGAAAGAGACATGACAGCTTTTAAGTCACCTACCCTACTCTTTCCCAGCCAAACCTATTTTCAGTTCATAATTGGAATTATTTTTCTAACATAAATTAAGATTCTATTTAATTTCTGACCCTCTAAGCTCATCATTTCTAATATTTTTCATTGCTCTTATATCATTATGAAACAAAAATGGCTCTTTATCCTTGAAACATTAAGATTGCTCTACAAATTGAAAACAATTATAAGCTGAATATGCATTTGATGTCATGTGATTAGCCAGATTATCACTGTTTGAAAGTGACTGGTGCCAAAATATGGAAGAGTATCTACTCAGACTGCCTAAAAGACTTCTGATTATGAATGAAATTCTAGAATGATAACAAGCTTTAAGTAGACTTGCGGGCCTTTGAGACTATTTTAGATTTCTAAAAATTGGTCACCAAATGAAGGTTTTATAAATTTTGTTTACCCCTTAATATTACTTCTTGGACCAAGAAAATTGAATCTGACTTATATGAAATCATCATAATGAAAGCTCACTCTTCTTCATGGTCTAAGATAGTTTTACGTAATGCTGATAACGCTGTGTGATAATCATATAGATTTCCCAGTCAACTTGAGCTCAAGAGAATTATCTTTGTGATTATATTTACTTGTTTTCCAAAAACAATGATTTAGATACATACTTGCATAAACAAATAGGTCTGATCAGTTAGATAATATAAAATAATTTTTGTATTTGTTAGCACATACTACAAATGAGTAATCTGATTTACATATCTAAAAATGTCCATAACATACCTAAGAACACTTTCACTTACTTATTTTAAGTTTGTAATTTGTTATTAGTCACATTGGTTATAACCTATATGTGTACAAATAGCAAGCTCTAGAAATTATGTGTTTACTGGTAGAAAAATCAAAGTAGACCATCAATGTACATTATTTTTACTGAGTACTGAAAGCTGTTACTCTCTAGTTGAAAAAAAAAAAGACCCATTGATTGGCAAAGGTTATATTAATAACAAAATTTATTATAAGATATTGAGAACATTTCATTTTTATCATCTGAAGGACTGCCTTTTGTTCTGAAATTGTTTTATGTTAATTAAGGATGTATACATTGTATACAGTCAGGTCAAAAGATATGTATATACCATTGAGCTTTATTTTACTTAGCAGATAATTACATTTTTATTTGATAATGTGTATGTATCAGTATTTTATGACTTAGCTGAGTGGATGTTACATTTTTATCTTAATTGACCAATGAATTATTCATGTGTTTGTGAGGGGAGAGAGAGAGAGAGACAAAGAGACGAGGCACAATGTGTGTGTGTGTGTGTGTGTGTGTGTGTGTGTGTGTGTGTGTGTGGGTCAGAGAACAACTTTGTGAGAGAGAGAGAGAGAGAGAGAATGAGGACATACACAAACCAAATACAGACATCAGAGGACAACTTTTAGAAATTGGACCTTTTCTTTCACCTTAGTTTCTTGGGATCAAGCTTAGGTTATCCGACTTTACCTGTTGTTCCATCTTGCTGTCCCTGAAAAAAGTGTTCATGTATATGACAGCTTGTAGATTCTTACTGCTCTCGCGTTGTGTCAGCCAGAGCAGTTCAATTTGTGGTAGCAGCTGGATTTCCAAGATGGTTCTTCTAACATCCTTCAGGTAGACCATGCTGACTTCTAAACCAACAATGGCCAAAATACCAAAGAATGATAATAAATAGCAAATTCAAATAATGAGTACTTTCCAAATATAGTCTGTGTCAGAAGCTACATTTAAGAGCTTTAATTTTACGAGCCATCATTTCATATTGTAAAGGTAGATTTCTTTAGGGTTTAGTCAGTACAAAACATCGACAAATATGTACATAAATTTGTAGAAACTGGGTATATAACGCTAATAAAATTAGTCCTATCAAATTTCTCTACTACTATTTCTATACTTAAAATATTAAATTGTGTGTATGTGTATATGCATCAGTGTGTCTGTGTGTCTGTGTGCATGTATGCGAACCTACTGTGTGAGTTTTGCCCATTTAGGGAAGAAAAGAACTTCAAATCTGAAGTTTTAGGTACTGATGCAAACCCAGAGTAGGCTATGAGAAATAAATAAGGTCCTCTGCAATAGCAGAGAAGTGCTCTTAACCTCTGAGAAAACTTTTAAACCACGGATTCTCATTTTTACAATGAAAGAAATATATATTATTTACAAAGAAAAAGTGTTTTATTTTATTTTAGAATAACGTAATGAAAATTAGAGCTTCAATTTAACATTAAATTGTTCATTTTATCAAAATTTAAGTGGTTATGGAATTAATGAAATGTACAGTTTTATACATTTATGAAAATGAAAATTACTACTTTAAAGTAATATGATTGGCCATGGTTATACATGTCTATAATCCAACTACTCTGGAGGTTAAAATAGATTTGCAGACTAGTGGTTCAGAATCACTCCAGGTAACACAGAAAGACCTTTTCTTAAAACTACAATCACAGATCACAGTGGACAATATTTCTTTTTCCACTTGAACTCTTCCAAAAAGTCATTTAAGATATGCTCAGCAATCTTAAAAATCTCTGATCTAATTGTATGGGCTTCCCGTCCATATTGACTTTCAATATGAATAATTATTTTTAGTCTTGAAAATTGTACCCTGTGTTTTCTTCCTTTTGATTTAGTTAATGACATACTGAATTATAGCATCCTAAAGAGGTTGAATCATTTATACACTAATGACAAGGTATGAAAAGTCTACCATCAGTGAAATTTATGTTTTCAAACTGGAAAAAAAGTTTTTCCTATACTTATATAAAAAGATAATAAAATAGAATTTACTTTAGATTTAATAGACTACACACACACACACACACACACACATATATTGGTTTTTCAGACAGAGTTTCTCTGTATAGCCCTGGCTGTCTTGGAACTCTGTAGACCAGGCTGGCCTCAAACTCAGAAATCCACCTGCCTCTGCCTCCCGAGTGCTGGGATTAAAGTCATGCACCACCACGCCTGGCTGATAATCCAATTCTTAAGCACAACCACATTATACATAAAATTATGAACCTAATATGGTACCACATAGTTATAATCACCAAACTTGGGATGCAGTTATAGAAAGCTGCCCAGTTCACAGCCAGTCTGGGATACACACAAAGACACTCTATCAAAAAATCCCATCTAATATCATAGGACTTATATAAAAAATGCCAAAAATCTTATCATGGTGAGTTTCAATTGAAAATGAAAATCATTAGATGTAGGTCTGCTCCGTGATAGTTGTATCTATTTTTAGTTGTTATGTATTGGTTATGTATTGGTTGATAAAAAAACAGATTGTTATGAAGTACAATGAAATAACATAAGAGAATTATATCCCTTTTGTTTCACTTAAACATTTGATTATTATAATAGTGCATAAGTCACCTAAAGGGGACAAAATCAGCCCAAATTGATGCTGAGCCAGGGGTGTGAGAGTAGGACTGTAAGGAAGGATTCAGTCTCTGATACTAGAAGTATGTGAAGAACGTGACATTTAATCAAAGTAATCTTAATGGTGTTCTAGAGAGCGGTGATCATGGAGAAGCTGAGGTCAACTAGGAAGGTCAGATAATGGCAGAAATGACAAACTCATTAACACCACCTGGGTGCCATGAAAGGGATATTGTTCGATGAGGTAGCATTAGTCTATTCTCTTTCAGTGTATCATTAGTGATACAAAATGTGAGATGAGGAAAAATGGCCATGTAAATAATACTTTAAAAGTAAATATTTTTGACAGATAGGAATCCATTTCTTGGAAACTTACTCCATTTCACCTGAACTTAGTTGACAATAGCTACATGCTGGTGGCATGGTATTCACTTTGGGAATTATGAAGGTAAAGCTTAAGAACTACTGAAACAAGATGAAGGCATCATTGATTTGCTGAGGAATTGGAAGTAGATGGCATTAGTTGTGGAAGTTTTTTTAGCTGCCAAAGAAAAACAAGGCAACAGTTCAAGGTAACTTTGTACTTTTAAAAACTGGATTTTCCGGTATATTTATTTCAAAGCATAAAGGTTATGGCAAACATAGGTATCCATATTCCTTAATGTACAGTACAAATACATAGCTTTAAATGAGTCTTATAATGCAAAATGATTAAGACTGGATATGTTCTAGAGCATTCAATCTTATCCTTTAAGTAAAAAAATTAATTATGCTTAAGTAGACAACAATTTTTATTAATTAACTTGATTTTGGTTACAATTTATAAAATAAAATTGAAAGGATACAACTTAATTCCTCAGAAAAACAAAAGTATAATAAATAATATACTCTCTTACTTATTATTTTATGGAAAATATGGCAAATTTCAAATAAGATCAGTTCATTCTTTGTTTAACATGTTGATATAGTCACATGATGTATTTACCTCATTAGATTTTCACAGCAAAAACAATGCTCAAGTGTTCCATTTCCACCATAGAGAGCCACTGGGCACAAAGCTTATTAATGTTACCCATCATCAGGAGAATTGAAAACATTTCCAAAGACAGAGCATCTACACTAATTCCCTTCTTTTAAATAGTGCCTCTAGTTCTAACATAATAGAGAAACCACATACATTACATAAGAGCCTGTTTCAATGGTTTAAGTAATTAATTATTGACCTATAGACACTGATCAAAATGATTTCTTGACCCTACACTGCTGTGAATAGATTCACTGCACATAGCTACTCAGGAAGGGTTGCAGTATCATTATACAAGAAGTATTGAAAGGTATGTGTCAGTGATATTTTATGTGGTTTACCAACAACCTAATGATGAGGGCATTTTTATTCACTAATGTTGCCTTTCTCTTACACTATCCAACACCACATGTATTATGTGCATATAAAACACATTTACAGATCATAGCCTCTAAATCAAAAGGTGATCTAAAATCAATCTCAGTATTAAGTGAGAAAGTGAGTCTGTGATAATATAATGACTAGACCAAGGTAATAGGGCTCTTGTTCAATGGTAGAATGGTTTTCCAGGCTTTCTCCACAAAAAAAGTACATAAATGAGGATATATTGAAACAACCTGAAACAAAGTATATAACATAAACTCATGGCATTGTCCTTCTGTGGCACTTAGCTAACTAAAGGGTGGTATTCTTAACAGAAAAGCATCTTGGTGTTGTAATTAAGAAGCAGAAGTCAGCAAGGTTGAGCTCAAATATTGGCCCTCTGTAGTCTGTTGTAAGGATCTGTAAGTTTTAAACCCATGAAATAAGATAGCCATGAATAGAAACTAGCTAAATTATAAGTGTACTAAGCATGCTAAAATATTACCTTATAATTTCATAAAGGATAAACATGACAGGTGTTTACATTCCATTTCCAGTGTTAATATGGGTCATCTAAAGGAGTTGAAGTATAGTAGAATGTATACCTAAGTAATAAGCAAATGTTGTCTCTTTCTGAAGGGACTCTAGTACACACTTTTTATTCCCTCAGAGTTTCAAAGACTGACAACCGACAGATATGTATGAATGACTATACTTTCTTTTTATTATTATCTTTTTATTTTTATTAGATATTTTCTTCATTTATATTTCAAATGCTATCCCAAAAGTCCCCTATACTATCTCCCTGCCCTGCTCTCCAACCCACTGACTCCCGCTTCCTGGCCCTGACATTTCCCTGTACTGGGGCATATAATCTTTACAAGACCAAGGGCCTCACTTTCTAATTCCAATGTCCCACAAATACCTCCAGATAACTTTACTTTCAGAGAACGTATCCCACAGATTCCTACAAGAAGCTCTACATTTTACAAACAATACCCCACAGATTTCTATGGATGATTATACTAGATTTATGCTCCATTATTCTACTTGTCTATAAAATGTAGACCAATACTTTGAATGTGTTCAATAAATTGCTATATGCAAAGTTTTAAAACCACTTCTAACTGACAATAAGTGCCATCTAGGAGTTAAGTAATATACAAAGCTAAACCTCATTATAAGTTGAAGAGCTGTGAATAGAGGTCAAACACCTACACTTCTGAGTATTTTCCACCATTTTAGTTAGTAATAACATTTCTGAAACATGTGGCAAATACTGACCTATTATTTTTAGATGAGAATTTTTCTGCTTGTACTTGAATATACAAACTGAGGGTAATTTAACTGTCAGATTTTGATGTTATTAAAGTTTTTTCTTCCAACATACAATTTGACAAATCACCTCTTTTGCTATGAGAAAATAACCCTATGTTTTATTATTTGGAAATTATGAATAATGTAAGTAATGCTTGCATAATTAAGAATTAGTCTTTCAGGAATATAGCTTTTCATGCTTAGAGCAAATAACTTATGGATTGATTTTTCTTTATAAGATTGCAGAATGGTACTCCTTTAAAAAAATAATAAATGCCACATCAGAATTTATGACAACACATTAATATTATGTTTTAGATATGATAGATCAACAATAAGCTCTGTATGGCTTTGCATAAATATTGAATAAAGGAAATAGGAACACTCCAAGCTTCTATTTAACAGTGGATGTTCCCCGTTCCTTAATGGCTTTTCTTGACCCCTGAAAGATAACCTTCCCATTCTTAGTGATCTCCAGATAAGATCCCTCCCTTGAGAAACATAAAAATGAGAAAGGATGTGAGTAGTTACATCAATAGTCATTACACAGTACAGAAACCATTGAATTTATGAGTGGAAGATGCTCCGGTCATTCAGTGAATGGAAATCATGCCCATCCCTACAGACCACACTCTATGACAGGGCTGAGAGTTGAGATGAGCACAAATGGGAGTCTAGCTCATATGCTTTTGTACCATTACAGTGTTTTATGCAAAATATGGTGTGTTTAAAACCACATATGTAGGAGAAGTGAGAACTTTCTAGAGAAAATTAAATTATTGTCTGCTCCAATTACAAGGTTTTGTCAGAAAATGCTGGTACCAAACAAGAAGCCAGTTTGTCCTGAGATGAGAAGACATCAAGGTACCCCTTTATCTGTTCGGGTATCCTTTTATATTATCTAAGTTACCTCCAAGTATATGATGCTAGAACCTCATAATATTAGTTATTACTAAAGTTTGAAACTATTACAAAAGTAGAATGCAGACTATCTTGAACATCAACTGGGGCAAATTTAAAATCGTACCTCATGATTTTCATTTGAAGATCGAGTGTTCTAAATTGTATCTTTCCATATTTATTGCCTTTATTTCTTCTGCTTCCTAGTTCTTTTCACTCTATCTTCAATTCAATTTTCTTGATTGTTTTTCATGTGACTAGCAAATTGTTCATTTGAAAACTCAGGCTAGTGACTCATTGGTATACAATGCTAATACCTAACTTAAAACTATAGCCAGAAATTAACTATTGAAAGGAATAACAATATGATTTTACAGAGTTTTTCGAATGTTGCTTGATAGGGGATAGTCTGAGATTCCATCTCATCCTTTATTAAGCTAGAGGGTCTTCTGATCCTGGGCAGCAAAAAATCATTCCACTAAGAAATAATGTGTGCTTTTCCTGTTTGTGAATGTTAATCAAGTACATATGACCAACACCCATTTTGGATTCTATACTATATAGAAAATGAAACTTTGGAAAATACTTTTGAGATTTCTCTTGCATTCAAACATTTATATTTCTTCTCCACTTCTAAGATACTTTTAACATACCTGTATAGTACATATATTTTGGAACCCCTCACCTTTAGCACAAGCATGTTCCCTCTTCTAAACTTTTCTGTTCCCCAGTACACAAGCTGGTTTATGAACAGGAAGAGAATAAGAGCACTGCTATGGTTTCGATATGCCTGAGGAGGAAATGAAATAATTCATTTTCTCTTGAAGTTGCTAATACAAAATCAGGTTGTTTCTTTTAGAATTGTAGCCTTAAGGCAAGACACATTTTTTTTCTTGTTACTTAAACCATATCAGAGGACTGTTCATATATTTGTTAATATTTTTTTAAGTATCTCCACAAATTTGAGATTTTTTTTCAACACTAGGACAATTTGTCACAGTGAAAAAGAAATTAATAAATAAGGAAAAATGTAGAAACCAGTAAAAAATCATGGAACGTGTGATAGCTGTACGAATATTTGAATAGTTAGCATATTGTTTACAGATATTTGCCTATTGGTATCCAGAGGCCAGATCTGGGAGACCAACGTGATGAGTTCTTTTATAAGATGCAGCATGCTATGAAGTAGAAGTTTTGAACAGTTTCTTCCTGCATGGCAGTTTTACCATGTGAGCATCATGTTTGCTTTGGACTTCATTTAATTTTTAGAAGTTGCGAAGGGCCCATTTTTTAAACTCTGCTTTAAAAGATAAAAGAAATAAATATTAAGAGTATATATATTCACAAAATAAAATGTATTTATTTATTTATCACATATGTATATAGTTATTTAGTGCTTAAGACTACAAGAGCTTGTGTATATTAAGCTTTTGTTTTTTTAACCTTGAACTATAAGCCCAGATCTGGGGAAAAATTAAGAGAAAAAGAAAAAAAAAAAGCAGATAAGTTGAGGTCAAAGCATATCTGTAAATGGACCTGTAAAATCATCCAATGTCTTCCTCTTAAATTTATGTGTATCTATTTTCATTTACATCAATTGTGTTCTTTAAAGGCATTCCAATTAAAGAGAATAAAGCCTGAGGAGACAAGTTGTACAGAAAGGGAAATTACATTGTTGGTTGATTAACATCTAAGCATAGACATACTGGTTCCCTTTAAAACAAGCCCCGATGATTGGGAAAAGAAAGTCTTTCATTTTAGGTTCAATTTCAACAGTAGAAAAAAGTCTATAGTAGTCCTTAACTCACTGCTGAACAGACAAGGGGATATTTCATTAAGAGAATTCAATGCAGTCTAGAGAACAACCTTATAACTTTTCAACTATAAATTAAAACTATGTAAAAGGAAATGTTCCCTTGATCATTAAGAAAAGAACAGGTTTAATAGAAACATCCTACTTCACTTCAAGTTACATCTTTCACTATATTTTTCATATGCTGAGTTTCAAAATACGCTTTATTTAAGGCAAGTATGTGGATTTTTAATGTCATTATTGCAAGCCTTCAAGCCATTTGAAAATTTTTATACTATTGCTTGGACTGAACATTTAAAGAAAAATAGTCTTCCTTTAAAGTTTGTAGAATTCAGCAGTATATTTTTAAAGTTGTGGGATTCTCCTTGTTAGGAGAATTTTAATTACTATATTAATATCATTGCAGAATATGGGTTTTATTTATGTTTAGCCTTCTGGAGTTAATGAAGTCTGTAAGTTTAAGAGTTATCTATGGTTTCAAGGTTTTGTGAATATAAGTTCTTAAAGGATAGCTAATGATCTGAAACTTCTTTGGAATCTAGGCCAATAATCTCACTTTATCCTAAATTTATTAATTTAAATCTTCTTCTTCTTTTTGTTATTTTGGCTGGAACTACATCATAATCTTATTTTATTGATTCTAAGAATCAGCTTTTTATTGGGTTGATATGTTTCATTTAGTTAGTCTTTATTTCATTAAATTATCCCCTAATACGTTTTTTTTTATGATTTGGATCAACTAGATTTGAGTTTGATTTCCTGTTTATTGATAGACTCAACTTTTATCATTAGATAATTTTCTTGAGATCACTTTAATTTTTATTTTTCTAAATGTATTTATAACTATAAATTTCTCATTTAATCCTACCTGTATTATTTCCCAGATGATCTGAGAGTTTATGCTTTTACTTTCTGTTGCTTCATTTTTGTGGTATTTTAGCTTCTATTTTTTCTTTTTTTTTTACTTTTATTAAAAATTGATTATTTTATCATACAGTATATCCTGACTATAGTTTACTCTACTCTTTCAAGTTCCTAACCACTTCTATTCCATGTGGATTAACTATTTTTTTGTCTAGAATAAGAAAAGAAGCAGGTTCTAAGATATAACAATAAAGAATACTGAAACAAAAATATAATAAGCAAAAACTGTCAAGGTCTAGTGTTTCCTTGAAGAGCAGTTTTGAGAGATGGGGTGAATGGGAAAGGTGAAACAAGCCAAGTCAAATAATGGATCCATGCTGACGTTCTGCTCGAGACAGCTTTCCAGATTGTTTTTTGTGTTCTGTTCTGCTCCACACAGCTTTTTCTTGCTGTTCTAAAATCTCTCTTTATAGCTTATCCCTTGCAGATCAAAAGTCCAGTTTTTTATTTACTTATCAATTCAGTCATTATCTTGGGTAGCTTTTTGATTTTTCTATGAATCAGAACCCAATGCACCGTGATTATAAGAAAGAAACAAACAGCAAAAGCATAGAGATAGCCCAATGGGACCCCACCCTGAAGTTGTAACTAACTACCACACCTGGACCAGGTTGACCCTAAACTCAGGAATTTCTTAGCCTTTATAAGCATAAACAAACAATAAAAACCAACCAATCAATAAAAACCATCAAAAAACAAACACAAAAAATCAGCAAGCTTAGTTGGGTAAAATCTTGCCCTGTGATCACCAATCTATAAATCTTTTTATCTCCTTCCTCAAATCTCTTATCTCCTCTCTTAGTATTTTTCTGACAAGTTGGATCATGATGTAGCTGCCTCTGATCCTTTAGGTCCATGAAATCCCTTATACAATTGATATTACACCCTCTTATTTTGCTTAATTGAGAAATTTTATATTTTCAAACTCATGTTTTCTGTATTCTTTCCCACAGCCTTGAGAGTTGTCCTGAAAGTCACTAAGTTCTACCATTTTGCAGAGATATAAACATATCCTTGCCTCACAGACTCATGCTGTCTTTCATTATCATGGAGTCATAACCTTGGCAGAGTGGGCATTCTTTGAAAGAGAACGTGAGCATATGCACACTATTATAAAATCAAGGCTTATGCCCACAGCAGCTATCAACACTCATGGAGGCCAACAACCTGTTGGCTCTGTTCTAGGAGCAGGAAACCATGCTATATTGTCTCTTACATGGCCAAATCAGACTCAACATCAAACCAAAGCCATCACACTGAATTTGGAGAAGGCAAATCAACAAAAGGAAAAAACCCAAATCAGGCACAGGAATTAGAAATCAACTTATTAACAGACTCAGGAGTCGCATAATAATACTAAACTGAAAGCTACAATATAGGCTCAGAGGGCTTTGTACGAACCCATGTCATCTCTGTAGATGCTGCCTCAATCTCTGTGGGTTCATATGAGTTTTGATCAGTTGAATGTAATGGGCTTGATCTTATAGTGTCCTCCTTCTCCTCTGGCTCTTACACAATGTCCTCTCCAATGAGGACTGTGAGCTCCAGGGGGTGGGAGTTGATGGAGACAACACTTTTAGAGCTGTTTATTCCAAGTTTTCTCTCTTTGCATAATGTCTGGTTGTAGATCTCTGTATTTGATCCCATCAGTTACAGAAGAAAGCATCTCTGATCGTGGCTGAATAAGGCACTGATCTATGAGTGTAGCAGAATACCACTAGGAACTATTCTATTGTTACTTTCTTTTATCCAGTGATATTTTATTTTAGTCTACTTCTCTGGACTATCTAGTCATTCAAGAAGTGGTAAGTATGGATTCCAACTAATTGAGTGGGCCTCAATTTAAATCAAAAACTGGTTGACTATTCTAACAAGGTTTATGCCACTATTACCCTAGCATATTTTTCAGGCAGGACAAATTATAGATCAAAGCTTTTATGGCTGAGTTGGTGTTTTTGTTTGCTAAAGAGTATCTTCTCTCACCAAAAACACTAGGAAATAGGGGTGAAGGTTCTATGAGACAATAGTTCGATCTCTCCATGTTCAATGAATTATATAGGTGTTGTCTTTAGAAACAGAGCCTTGCTATCACATTGTGGAGAGTGCCCTTATATCTTGGTAGTAGTCTAGGTTGTTTGCAGATTTCCATGGACTCCTTTGATCATCAACTCAATTGGATGTAACCTAGTTCTGGTAATGAAAGCTTCATTTGGTGACAAGAGATGCCAATGGGATTCCATCTCCATTATTGTTTTAGACTTCCTTAGTATTATCTTCACATATTTTAGAAAGTTCCCATTGTACTAAGCATCTATAACATTTTTCAATTTCCACTAAGTTCTAGATGCCTTTACACACATTCCTTCATTCTCCAATTCCCATACTCCATGCTCTATTTCCCTAAAATATATTCTCTTTATCTCCTCCTAGAGAGATCCATGAGTATCCTTTCCTCTACACCACATCCTCAGAGCTTCAGTCCTCTTCAACATCCCAATACAGAATCATGTCCTCCTCCCTCCAACTCCCTGTCCCCTCTTTCACTCAGATCCCTCCCTTTCTCTGCCTCCTGTGACTGCTTTCTTCTCCCTCCCAAGCTGGATTGAGGCCTCCTCAAAAGTTTGCAAGACCAAGGGGCCTCTATTCCCAGTGATGGCCGATTA
>NC_034600.1:20018030-20019394 GCF_900095145.1 Mus pahari
AGATATCTGTTAAATCCATTTGTTTAATAACTTCTGCTAGTTTCACTGTGTCTCTGTTTAGTTCCTGTTTCCAGGATCTGTCCATTGATGAGAGAGGGGNGTTGAAGTCTTCCACTATTATTGTGTGAGGAGCAATGTGTGCTTTAAACTTTACTAAAGTTTCCTTAATGAATGTGGATGCCTTTGCATTTGGAGCATAGATATTCAGGATTGAGAGTTCATCTTGGAAGATTTTACCTTTGATGAGTATGAAGTGCTCCTGCTTGTCTTTTTTGATAACTTTGGGTTGGAAGTCGAGTTTATTCAATATTAGAATGGCTATTCCAGCTTGTTTCTTCAGACCATTTGCTTGAAAAATTGTTTTCCAGCTTTTCACTCTGAAGTAATGTCTTTCTTTTTCCCTGAGATGAGTTTCCTGTAAGTGACAAAATGTTGGGTCCTGTTTGCAGAGCCAATCTGTTAGTCTATACCTCTTTATTGGGGAATTGAGTCCATTGATATTAAGAGATATTAAGGAAAAGTAATTGTTGCTTCCTGTCATTTTTGTTGTTAGAGTTGGCAACCTGTTCTTGTAGCTGTCTTCTTTTAGGTTTGTTGAAGGATTACTTTCTTGCTTTTTCTTGGGTGTGGTTTCTGTCCTTGTACTGCTGTTTTTCTGTTATTATCCTTTGAAGAGCTGGATTCGTTGAAAGATATTTTGTGAATTTGGTTTTGTCATTGAATACTTTGGTTTCTCCATCTATGGTAATTGAAAGTTTATCTGGGTATAGTAGCCTGGGCTGGCATTTTTGTTCTATTATGGTCTGTATAATATCTGTCCAGAATCTTCTGGCTTTCATAGTCTCTGGTGAGAAGTCTGGAGTAATTCTAATAGAACTGCATTTGTATGTTATTTGACCCTTTTCCCTTACTGCTTTTAAGATTCTGTCTTTACTTAGTGCATTTGTTGTTCTTATTATTATATGTCAGAAGGAATTTCTTTTCTGGTCCAGTCTATTTGGGGTTCTTTAGGCTTCTTGAATCTTTATGGGCATCTCTTTCTTTAGTTACAGGAAGTTTTCTTCTATAATTTTGTTGAAGATATTTGCTGGCCCTTTAAGTTGATAATCTTCATTCTCATCTACTCCTATTATCCATAGGTTTGGTCTTCTCATTGTGTCCTGTATTTCCTGGAAGTTTTGATTTAGGAACCTTTTGCATTTTGCATTTTCTTTGATTGTTGTGTCCATGTTCCCCATGGAATCTTCTGCACCTGAGATTCTCTCTTCCATCTGTTCTATTCTGTTGCTGATGCTTGCATCTATGGTTCCTGATTTCTTTCCTAGAGTTTCTATCTACAGAGTTCTCTCCCTTTGGATTTTCTT
>NC_034600.1:20019857-20049868 GCF_900095145.1 Mus pahari
ATTCTGGGTGTGTCTGAGTTCTTGGCAGTCAAGCTCCTCTGAGACACTCAAATACTTGTGTGACCCAGCTCCTGTTATCCTGGGCATGTTACAGAGCATGGAAGTGGTGTCTCCTTTGAGGACAGTGGAGTTGTCTGGTCTGTTTGAAACCAAGGTAAACCTGAACTGATTAAAAGGAACATGAGCCTCTGGTCAGGAAAGTCTCTGGTGTCCTTGTTCCTGCTGTCACAGGCCTGTCACTATTGGATTGGATCAGCTGTTGTGATCCACTCACCAGTGATCCTAAGATCGCTTGGGCAGTCTGCTAGGGACAGTGGGGTGTCCGCTGAATCTGAGCCCTAGGTGACCTGGTGCTGGTGTAGACTGGAAGGTATTTGTGCCCCTGTTCATGCTGGTTCTCTGCTTCCTTAGTGCTGTCTCAGGTCCTGTGCATGATTGGATTGGAGCAGAAGTTGTGTTCCACTCACCAGTGATCCTAAGATTGCGTGGGCAGTCCACTAGGGACCTTGGGGGTGTTCGCCCACTCCGTGCCCTAGGTGACCCGATGCTGGTACATACCAGAAGGGATTTGTGCCATTGGTCAGGCCATTTCTCTGCTTCCCTAGTGCTCGCTGCATTCCTTTTTAAATTATAGCTTTGTAGTATAGCTTGAAATATGGAATGATGCAACATTCAGAACTTCTTTATTATTCATGATTGTTTTAGCTATCCGAGGTTTTTGGTTTTTCCATATAAAGCTGAGCATAGTCCTTTACTATATGTGAAGAATTGTGTTGTAACTTTGATGGAGATTTCATTGAAACTACAGATTTCTTTTGGTAAGTTGATCATTTTTACTACATAGATAATAAGTAGTTATATTTATTATCGATCTGTTTTTATATCTAGATAATAATAGATAAATATGCACTAAATAGATGAGCATTGAAGATTTTTCCATGTTCTGATATGTTCTTCAGCTTCTTCAGAGACTTGAAGTTTTTATTATACAAGTATTTACTTGCTTGGTTAGACTTACCCCAAGATAAATATATTTACCTATATTATTTGGGGCTATTGTGAAAGGTACCATTTCCCTGATTCCTTTCTTATTCCATTTACAATTTGTAAATAAGAAGGGTATTCATCTTTGTGTATTAATTTTAAATTTAATTAATTTGTTGAAACTTTTCTTAGTTGTAGGCATTTCTTGTAGAATTTTAGGGTCACTTATGCATACTGTCATATAATCTTCAAATAAATATAATATGACTCATTCCTTTCCAACTTGTATTCCCTTGACTGCTCTCATTTGTCTTATTGTTGTAGGTAAGATTTCAACTACTATAGTGTATAGAAATGGAGAAAGTGGCCTACCTTGTCTTGTTCCCATTTTCAGCAGAGTTGCTTGGAGCTTCTCTCAATTTAAGCTGATATTGCCGATGGACCTCCTGTAAACCACTTTTGTTATGTTTAGGTATACCTCTTGTATTCCTGGTCTCTACGGGACTTTTAGCATGAAAGGTTATTTTATTTTGTCAAAGGCCTAATGAGATCATAATGTTGCTTTGTTTTTTATTTGTCTATATTGTATATTACATTTATTGATTTAAGTATATTTAGCCATCCTTGCATCTCTGAAATTAGTCCTTGATACTGGTGAATGTCCCTTTTGGTGTGCTCTTGGAATAGGTTTACAAATATTTTATTGAGTAGATTTGCATCCATATTATAAGGGAAATTCTTTTGTAGTTCTGTTAATTTCCTACTTGACATTTTTTTCTCAATGATCTTTGTTTATTCAAATTGTATTATTTAGTAGGAAAAACGTCCTTTTTGAAGTTTTTTTGATGTTTATGTTCTATTTACTACACTGATGTAATACAAGCAATTGCCACTTTCTTTACTTTATTTGCTAGGGCTTGTTTTGTGGTGAATAATACCAAGAAATTTAGGGAACAACAATACTACTTAAGTTTTTTCACATAAAAGAAAAGGAAATACGCTACTGACTTAATTCTGTGAAGCAGATGCTATCATGATGTTGAAACTGAACACACCTTCTACAATTATCTCAGTCACATGTTACTGGTGAATTATGTTTTCATGCAAGCTGTTAGACCCATTGATAAAATAATTGTTAGAAAAAAAGACTTACATGTAAGCTATATCATTTTATATCATATCATATCATATCATATCATTTTAATAGAGTTTGAAAGGTAAATAACAATAGTTCAGGCAGTTGTAATATTAGCACCCACAGGGATTATCAAGATGCATATGAAAAAAAAGTCATTTTTTGAGATAAACTCAATATAGCAGTCAAGTTCAGCAATGGAAGGTTGAAACAACTGCACATGGGAAATTAATTTAGATAAAGTGAGAAGACCAACATTAAAGTAGGATTGTATGGTAGTATAGGTGATATTGCTGGACACATAAAGAGGAAAAAGAAAAAATTATTCACCTGAGTTAGAACTCTGAAAAGTCAGCAGTGAAGCCTCGAAGCCTCTTACATAATAACATCAAGGAAAGGGCTTCCAGGCCAATTAGTATACATATTCACAAAGGGCATGATTTAATTATTGCTATCATGTCCCTAGCAAATCTTTAGGTATATTAGCTTTCTTGATGGGTGATATCTAGCCAAGTTATATCCAAGTAGATAAGCTCTTAACATAAGAGAATAAAATATGTAATTTAATCCTAACTTTTCAGCAGGTTAGAGTGTGTTTCTACCCAGGGTGGAGATCAGGAAGAATTATCTTTTCCTGTCCTTCAACAAAGTAATGATATCTCCTTCCCCCTTTAAGGTAACATTTTAATTCTTCACGTTCTATAGATTGTTCTGTTATCAAGAAGATGAGAAATGAGATCCAAAGCTAAAAGTTATTAGGAGAGAGGGGGTCAATACTAAAATGCCTTCAAGCATGCTAATGCTCATCTAGTTAACACAATATATTTGAAATCTAAAACCAATTATATAACACTAAGTGGGGAAAAACTGAGACCCTTTCATCTAAAATATGGAATAACACAAAGGACTCTACTTTCTACTCTCATTTAATATGTTGTTTAAAATATTAAAGAAAGCAATGAGGAAACAGAGACATATAAAATGAGCAAAAATAGGAAGAAGTAAATTATATCTATCATAAATACCTTGTTTCTGTTCTTAAAACAAAACTTACACACTCTACCAGAAAACTCATCAATATAAACACTTTAAGTAGAGTTACAAGATACATTATTAACATAGAAAACCCAGGAGTTATATAAAAACTGAGTAAATATTTTTAAGAGATTAAAAAAATGGATTAAAATTTATATAAAGAAGGATACATATGTGTGCGTGTGTGTGTGTGTATGTGTGTATGTAATATTTTGTAATATTTTACAAATAAAGTGGAATTGACCTACCCAAAGTAGTAACAGATATACACAATGGAAATCAGACCATCTCTTGTCCTTCACATGTTTCACAAAAATCAATCCAAAATAGATCAAATACTATTATACTTAGCTTCAATTGTAAACTTGCCACAATGGAAAGAGGGGATGCTCATAGGATAATAGCCTTCATCAGATTGATCTGTACTCATATCAGTGGGACATTTCCTTAATTAAAATTGATGTAGATGGTTCCAGCATATGGTAGACAGTGCCATTCTGAGGCAGTTGGACCTGGGTTGTATATGGCTGAGTAAGTCAGTGGGAAAATCAAAGAAAGATCATCTGTTTCACTTCCTGTCTCCAGGTTCACAGTTAAGCTTTTGCCTTTGATTCTTTTCATGATGGACTAAATGGATTATGTAGGCTGAAATAAATGCCCCACTACATGCGTTGGTTTATTTCTGAAAAAACTAGGATGGATGCCTTAATTTAATACATATGAAATGCTGACATTCTGAGGACAAAACTATTAGATACAGGCATGGATAGGAATTTTTGGAACAGAATCCAGTAGCACAAGAAAACACCCAAGAATTAACATATGGCATTACATGATATTCAAGAGTTTCTTCACAACAACAACAAAAAATAATCAATAGAGTGAACAAATAGCTCTCAAAATTGGAAAAATATTATAACAGTTATATTTCAATCAGGAAGGTTCTGTCTAGAAAATATAATAAACTGCAAGCAAACAAACACTAAATATAATCAAAATGCTAATCAATAAATGGAATAAAGAAAAAACAGACTTCTCTTTAAAGAGCAAAGACAAATGGCAATAAATATAATTTAAGTATTCAACACCTTAACTATCAGGAAATGCAAATTAAGGCTACTTTGATAATCTACCTCAACTCAATCTGAATGATAACCATCAAAAATCATACAACCAACCAACCAATCAATCAATCAATCAAACAAACAAACAAACTAACAAACATAAAGGATTACAAAACAAAGAGGAAAAAATGGTGGTAAGAACCTAGGAAAAGAGGACAATTTTGCATTGGTAGAACCATCCTGCAAATCACTATGGAAACTTCCAAATAAATTTTAAAAAGAATTGCCATACAAACTTGTTTACTTTCCATTGTTGTAATAAGCTCCATGATCAAAAACAACTTAGAGAGGAAAGTTTTTATTTGGCCTCCAAGTTACAGTCTATTATTGAGAGACTCCAAATCAGGATCTCAAAGCATAAATTGAAGGCCAGGAACAGAAATGCAAAACAATGGTCCCACATCTGCTTGCTTTTCCTGTCGTGATCAATGATCTTTCATTACACTGGCCAGGCCCACCTACCCAGAAATGGTACTTTCTTCAGTGTGGTGGGTTTCTGGACATTAATTAGCACTTAAGAAAATGCTCCACAGATATGACTAAAGGTCAGACTGGTGGAGACCATACCTCCATTGAGGCTTCCTCATTTCAAATGAGTCAAGTTGTCCGACAATGTCAGCTATCATACTAAATGACTAGTTGTACCTTCCAAGCATATGCCTGAAATTCTCCACATTCGTTTTCATTGATATATGCCAATTTATATTTTTGGTTAAATATTCAGAGTAGTATGGAAATAAAGTCAGACTTGATGTCCATCAACAACTGGAAAAATGAATTGGGTTCCTAAACACAATGGCATTATTTTCAGCCATATAGAAAATGAAATTACAAACATTTCAAGAAATTAGTGGTTTTAGTAAATATTAAATTAAGTAGAATAATTCAGACTCAGGAAATATGTAATACATGTTCTCTCTTAAATAAGAACATATAGATGCATTATATATAGTGTGTGTGTGTGTGTGTGTGTGTGTGTGTAAGCCATGAGTCTACAGAGGTGATAAATGATGCTGATTATCAGGGAGCACAACATTATACAGGTTCCATGAAAGTAAACAGGAGGTTATTGTATGTTTTGGTCCAAGGGTCCTGAGTAATGGAAGTTAAAAGGAGAAAAAAACAAAAAAAAAATTGAGGATGCCACAGGTAAATCAATATACTGTAGAGTATAAAATTGTAATTTGTTTTAATTAAAATATTGTATTTATGATTGAACAGTATAAGAGTGAGAACATCTATTCTGGAATCATGAGTTTTACCCCTTATTTCAAAATGACATGAAAGGCAAAATGTGGTGTCCATTATTCTAAGACTGTATTGGCCAAACATGACTCACCTACTTTGTGTCTTGTGATCCAGAGACATGGGGCAGGAAATCTTTTAGTTACAAATCAATTTTGTTAATATTATTAAAATAAAAGATGTCCCACTGGAAGAAGGTTTAAATATAATATTGTACAAGCTAGGCTGGTGGTATAGTTTATTAAAAATCTTTATTTATAAAACATGAATATTTTGTATTATATTTAGGATGTTCCTTACTTAATGAACTTACTAAGTAATACATATAATTCATATGTTATCATGTTTCTAATGGAATCTGACACTTTTTTTATAAACATTACTTTTTACAAGAGAAAGAGTAGAGTCTATCCAAGTCGACTACATTTATTATATTATTATATATACTATTAAATAACAGTTAAATATAATATGCTATAGTTAAAAAACTGAGCAATTATTCATTATGCCCATAATCTGTAAATATAATACAACCACTCAGTGGGATATGCTACAAAATGAAAAATGTGTCAGTAAGTTGATTCAGAGGTTAAAGGTTCTTGAGGCTAAACCTAATGACCTGTGTTCAATCTCTGGGATTCATGGATTGAGAAGACCTTCTCCTGAAAGTTGTCTTCTGACTTCAACATATGCATCATCATGACATGAATGCACATGGATGCATACCCACAAATACAAATAAACAAATAAATATAGTAATAATGTGTAAAGATATTTTATAAGTTCACATTCTATGATTATTAATCTATTATATATGCTATATATAACACATGTTATGAAGAATTTTGAGTCCTGTGTTTTTAATACAATTTCTTGAAAAATGTATTTGTGATACATTTTTAGTTGTTAACTTAGATGATTTGAGCAACATGCTTTTATTTTCTAATGCAAACACTAACTCATTATCAGAGTAGAGTTGTTCCCAACTTACTCAACCCCTTTATTTCAACCAGCATTAACATTTTATGTTTAATGATTCTGTGGTTTGCTTAAGTGAATGTTGTCACTAATTTAGGTGTCAATATTGTTGATCATTCCATTGCATGGTAGGATTTTTTTAGGTTCTTTCTTTCTTTGTTTTTAACACATTTGCTTTATAAATTAGGTCATTTGTACAGACTTAAGGAAATGAATTGAGGTTGAATTGAGCAATCTTCCAGAAAAAAGTAAATCTAATGAGCAGGAATCTGATTGTATCAGTCCCCACTACTTGTCAAGTCACATACAGTATTTGGATGTTGTGACCATGGGAAGTTCAGGCATAGTGAACATATAGTTTTAGGTCCCTGGAATTTCAGACCACATTAATAATTGTTACTATATGATAATTCATCCTTTTCATATTCAATTTGTAAAATATTATGACTACATTAATTCCATAGAATATGAGTAAGTATTAGAGATGGTTTTAGAAACTTCTCACATGCTTTTTCCCTTCAAATTTCTCTTTCTTTTGGCTATCAATCATTTAGTATACCTGTGAGATAGCTTCCTACCATCACACTACCTGGGTAATAATATTCTTAAAGGTCAATAAATTTACCCACTGTGTTTCATTTCTTCATCCCTATAATTGAATAAATTTCTAAAATTATTTACTCATTCCCAATTATAAACACCACAAGAAATTAAAATATAGCCATTGCCCTTGAAATAAGGATAATGTTCTGCATAAAAAGACTGCAAATTGCTGTGGGATGTATTTGATTACTCTTGGCTCTAGAGTCTAGTGTGAAAGTCAGTTCAGAGTAGAAGGGAATAACTACATACTCTGGAGAATAATTTCCACTAAGTACACGCTTAGGGTTAGAAGTGCCTCTATGAGATGGCATCTGTTTAGCTATGGAAGGAGGATTGACTGGATAAGCAAACTGTATTAACATCACTTAACTATTTGCTAAGAAAACATATCTTTAATAAAGTCTGTAATGTGGTGTATGCTATACAAATGGCTTGACTTTATAGCTTTCCATGGTTTGTAGTTGTTTTTTGTAAATATCAAACTTTTGTTCAATAAAAAATGCTAATTGAAAGGTATTTAAAGATTAAATGGTCATTAGAATACCCTTTGTCTTTTAAATATACTTTCTGTACTTTCTTGCTCCAAGATAGGAATTTAAATATAGATACTGAAGTAAAATATTTAAATATATATATATATATTTGTTTGACATGTAAATATATATAAGAATTAATTTAAAAAGTAAAACTGAACTAAAAAGGAGTCTTTCATTTGATGTCTATTTTCTGTGCAAATTTTGTGTACACTCAGACTCAGGCTCGGCAATCCCTCTTGTGTGCAGTGGATGTCATCCTAGATTGACTGAGGCTTTTTAGGAAGTCTTTGGCGTCTTTCTCATACTTAAAGTGGTTTACAGTCTCATAGGAAAAACAACAATATCAACCAACCAATCGCCCCCCCCCCCCGCCAGAACTCCAGGTACTAAACCACTAACCAAAGAGTATCCATAGTTCCAGCCGCATATGTAACAGAGGATGACATTGTCTGGCATCAATAGGAGGAGATGCTTTTGGTCCTGTGAAGGTGATTTCCCAGTATAGGGAAATTACAGGGTGGTGAGGTGGGAGTGGGTAGTCAGGATTGGGAACACCCTCATAGAAGCACAGGGAGGGGAGATGGGATGGGGGGTTCTGGAGAAGAAACTGGGAAAGGTGATACCATTTGAAATGTAAATACATAAAATATCCAATAAAAATGTAAGTTTAAAAAAATAAAAAAGAAAGCTACCTGCAAAAAAAAAAAAAGAAAGAAAACTAAGGAGATAGTAACTGAAATTCTGATATGCTGTTCTTATTGGGTCAACCACCAAAAACAATTTAAAAAAAAAAATCAAAGCAATTAAGGTTTTCTTTAAATTCTTCTTTTAAGTTCTTCCAAAAACAAGCCCATAAGCAATATAATCTACAGTATTTTATGGCTGAATATAAATCTGACATTGTTTGCTTTTCTTTGTCTTATAATGTAGGCACAGCACATATATATACACTTGCCATCAGTTAGGCATGAGTGATCATGTGTAAATACTATCATCAACATCTGTCCCTCACTGCAGTGGAATAAAAATATTTTTAATCATTAGCGCATATTATTACATGTGAAATAGCCAACTCCATAGTTAATTAAACATTTGTAAACATACTTCTTGCAAAATTAGCTGGATTGGTGTCACAGTAAACAAAATTTTTCTAAGTGACTATGAGTTGATCAATATCAGTCTAAAACAATACACAAGAGAGTAATAACTTTATGTGAGGTCACATTGGCTACAGAACTGTTGATGATACATAAAACTATCTAAGTACTAAAGCTCACTTAAAGTCCACAAGGATTAAAAGGACATAAAGATATAGAAGAAATTTTGAAAACACAAAAAGGAAGGAGGATGACCTTGTAGAAAGACTAGCAGACTCAATTAACCTGGGCCCCTGAGATCTCTCAAACACTGAACCACCAACACATATACATCAGTGGATATGAGGGCCCCAACACATATGCATCAGAGGACTGCTGGGTCTGGGTTCCCTTAGAGAAGTGGCACCTAACTCTCAAGAGACTGGAGCCCCCAGGGAGTTTAGAGGTCTGGTTCAATGGAGGTTGGGGTGCTGGCAGGTATATTCTCGTGGAGACAGGGGGTTGGGAGGAGGTATATGATGTGGAACAGTCAGAGGGTGTGTCTTAGTCAGGGTTTCTATTCCTGCACAAACATCATGACCATGAAGCAAGTTCTGGAGGAAAGGGTTTATTCGGCTTATATTTCCATATTGCTGTTGATCACCAAAGGATGCAGGACTGGAACTCAAGCAGGTCAGAAAGCAGGAGCTGATGCAGAGGCCATGGAGGGATGTTCTTTACTGGCTTACTTCCCCTGGCTTGCTCAGCTTGCTCTCTTATAGAACTGAAGACTACCAGCCCAGGGATGGTCCCACCCACAAGGGGCCTTTCCCCCTTGATCACTAATTGAGAAAATACTTTACAGCTGGATCTCATGGAGGCATTTCCTCAACTAAAGCTCCTTTCTCTGTGATAACTCCAGCTGTGTCAAGTTGACACAAAACTAGCCAGTACAGGTTGGATGGGGGGGGTGATGGATAAAATCTGGAGTGTAAAATGAATGAATAAATAAATAAGTAAATGACAAAAAAGACAAAAAGGAGCAAAGTCCAGTGTAGAAGTTTTGCATCAGAGAATATTAGATTAATATAAAAAATTACTTCAGAGTTGATCTCTTAAGAAGAAAAGGGGGAAGAGTATGTGGGAGTGATAAGCAGGAAAAGGAGAATCTTCTAGAGAATGTCTTCTGCCTCTTCTACCTACTTCTCCACTTCTTGGACACAGCTAGTACCCTAGGGAAAAATGATCCACTGCAAAATCAAAGAAGCAGGCTTATCATTCTGATGATGCCTGTTAGTGAGTTCTGGGAGCCTGAGTTTATTTATACTTCTGGCCTCAAATCCCTCAGATATTTTTTTATGCAGCCCAGCATATTTTTTACAAGAAACACTGAAAACTGATTAGGGTTAACCTGAACAGTGTGCCAACAGAACAGTAGAGGATGGAGTTTTCTCACCTGAATTCATGTTTAGTATGGTTGACTGATTCCACAAGACCATCAAGTATATACTTTCTCTTTCTGCAGCTAGCTAACTGAGTTTAAGTTTAAATTTACTATTTCATTCTTCTTAATAATAGACAAAATCATCATTGCAAATATCTTAGTGTCCAAAAATAATATTAAATTAGAAAATGAATTTTAGTTAGTCTTCTTTAAAGATAATATCAATTATAGGTTTCCTTGTCAATATATAAAGGAAAGAAAAGAAGAAAGGGAGTATGAATGATATACTTACAGACAATTTCAAAGAAAAATGAGTACACTTCTCTACCTCAGTAAACCTCTCATTACACAATTGGCAAACTGTGGCAGATTTATCCCTTTGTATCTGAGGGTTCCAGCCTGAAGGTTCAAGCAATATCAGATAGGGAGTAATTTGTTTCTACATGAAACAAGAAGTTAACGATGTTGTTTTCTAAGCAGCATTGTATAACAACTATGTGCATATAATTAGTGATACATTGGATATTATGTGAAATCCAGAAATCACTTAAAATATAATAAGTATTGGATACCATTGTATGTAGACACTATGCCATTCTATATTTGGGACTTGAGGGACTGGAACAAACCCGGTGCATAGTAAGGGACATTATTTCTGTACCTAGAAAAATGACTGTGGCCAACAAGAGATAAAATTTTATGCCAAATCTAGTATCTTTTTTTTAATCTAAATTCAATAATACAGACACCTAATAAATCTCGAGTAAGAAGAACCAAAATAATACATTTCATCTCTATTCTATTGTTTTTCTTATTATTTTTTTTCCTGCTTCTAAATTTTGTCATACTTCAACCTACTGGACCTGTGTCTTTTTTCCAGTTAATCCATCTTTGATGAGCTACAGCCATAATCCTCAAAATGTAATATTCAAAACAATCATCTGCACAGATTTTTGAAAAATGCAGTAGCCTGGGATAACACTCAAAATTCATATTCAAATTCAAAAGATGTATAAACTGTTGTACCATTTTAATAAATATCCAGGGAATGTTTGCTATGCTTCATGAAGGAACCATACTTAGTTAAATCCTGAATGCCCAGAGTTTCTTTCCTGGCTGTTTTCCCAATATCACACACATTTCAATGTTTCTAAGGGCTGACTTGAACAACAATTATTTTATTGGTTGTTTTGCTTGGTGCCTATGTATTCATTTCCAGAACTTAACAGGGCTGCATAGGATCAAATAGTCATCTTTATTAATCAGCAATGTCATGGCTTAAGAGGCCAATTGAATGAGTAACTGTTATGTGGATAGTATAGCAGCACTTGCCTTGAGCCACGTTCCCTGGAAATATCATTATGTGGACTGCTGATAACAACTTTTAGGGTTACTTTCATTTTTGGACTTGAGTTAATAATTTTTGATATTTTGCTCAGTGATATAATTAACGTACATGGAAGTCTTGCCATGCAACTTAATAACTACTAGTTAGTTAAACAACCTGATACCAGAACTTAGCTTTTCATATGTGCCTTGGTGAATATGTGTATATTACAACTAAGTAAACTACTAGATGACATCTAAATATTATAAGAAAGCAAGAGAGATGTTTTATAGAAATAAAATCCTATGTAATACTTTACTCCTGGTAATTCTAGATTATTGACATGTAAAGATGCTTTAAGGTGTACCTAAGAAGTTGGGGAAACCTTGCTTTTAAAATCAAACAAAATTCAACAATAACCAAATTTATACTTGCCTTTTGGGGACTTTCTGGAGTCCTCAAAATGTCCAGGCTTATACACCTACAACAGCATTAAAATGTTGGCAGTTCTACTAGTTCACACTTAAATGCCATTTCCTTTTTTGTGCTCTATATAAGGATGCTCCTACTTTTCTATGTTTATATGCCTGCAATGTAGGATTCATTAAAGACTTCCTCCAAAAGGACTTTTCACCTTAGTCCCAATGTTAAATTTAGTTTCATTCCATTTCTACTTATGCTTAAGCCAGTTGACATTATCAGGAATTTGATCAGTTCCCATTTCATGCCCCAACTTGTAAATGGTAATGAACAACTTTGGCCGGCCGGTGGTGGCGCACGCCTTTAATCCCAGCACTCAGGAGGCAGAGGCAGGCGGATTTCTGAGTTCAAGGCCAGCCTGGTCTACAACGTGAGTTCCAGGACAGCCAGGGCTACACAGAGAAACCCTGTCTCGAAAAACAAAACAAAACAAAACAAAACAAAACAAAACAAAACAAAAACAAAAAAACAAACAAAAAAAAGAACAGCTTTCAATAAAATCTTTGTCATTTGCTTTTCTTCTTTTTTCTGAGAAGGCACCAAATAGCTTTTACTGGACAATGAGGTATAAAGAAAGAGTACAGTTTTAGAGTCAATCTAATATCATCGAGAATTCATAGACAGGTTTTAGATAAATTTTGGAATGAGTTGGAACCTTTTTAAGTTCACTAATCTTCAACTGTTTTTTTTTTACTTAAATGAGTTTACACATGCAAAATGAATAGTCATGAGCATATTTACTTTTATCCATTTCAATCTGAAGATATTTTTAATGTGCCATCTAACTCAGCACTTCTTCAGTCTTCTGACATTTTCCTCACTACCAAGGAAATAGGAAGCTACCAACTGCTTTCCTCTGTGAATGTGTTATGATATATTTTGGACATGATCAAGCAACAAACAGCTTTTTAAATATTTATATTCTCAATGTCATGTGGACCAACAGTGTTTGCTCTCTCCATTTCTGTATTTGCCAAGGAGGCAAGCCAAAATGGGAGAGGAGAGCACTGTAGGGATACAAAGTAAGCTTTTTTCTAATGTGCCCTGTGGAGTTGGAACTTTAATGGAAAGAGTAGAGAACATTTCCAGGCTACACAGGATACATTGATTAACTAATCTACTGGGAACAAAGCTACTCTATAAGCCATTCAGTTTAATATTTTTTTTATTTGAAAACATCAAGCTTCAAGTGAAGTAGTATTAGTTTTTGATATATTATTCAATGGTAATATTCTAGGGAAATTGCTCTTATACAGAAAACAGACATACCTTCACACAGAGTAAATAGACAAATAGGAAGATTGTATGAGACATTGTGAAACCACTCATGTGAACTCAACTTTTTGCTCTCATTACAATTGTTGATTTCCCTCCCAGCATACACACAACAGTAGGTTATTTCTCGGAGCCTTACTGCTCTCAAACACCTCCATATTCAATTCAGGAATCAGCATGAGTCACATTTTAATGAGTTATAGTTTACATTACCACATAGCAATATTATATAGCAATATTTCTAGCCTTTTACAAATTAGTACCATTTAAAAGGATTCTAAGTAATTGGTTTGACTAGAAGCCCAGAAGTTGACACATGGGTTGTGAAACACTGAAGTAGGATAATTTTTTGTGTGTTATATTATGGTCTCTGTGGTTTAAACTATCCATATTTATCCCTATGTGGGCTGCAGAATACATGAAAAAAAAAAAAAAACTGAGGTCATCCCTTGAAATTTTCATCCATAAATCTGAGTGTTGTACTTCATATCTATAACTCTTACATTTGTTGCAGGGGCTTTGGAAGTATTATCACTTCAAGTCTGTGCATCCAAGGCCAATTTACCCTACATAGAAGTTCAGGTCATCCTCGGATAGACAGTGAGAAATTACAAACAAACATCTATCACTACTGAATCTTGATGTGTATGTGATACGTGTCAATGACTGAATTTATATGTTTGAGTGTTTGGGGGTCAAGAGCACACAGGGGAATGATGGCAGGCAGTACATTAACTCGGGGTTTGCCTAGACTCCCTCATGTTTACAAATATTCAATGAGATTTTGAATCAATGTGGTTCAATAATCATGTTCTACCACACAGGACAAAAGTTTTTGCTCTTGACAATGACTTTTTAATTGAGTAGAAAACAGAAATGAAATTATTACATGTATATAACTTATATTTTGAAAAACTGTAAAATTACATGAAACAATTAGCATCACTTAGGACAAAAAATGATCACTTATAAGAAATAATCCTTTAAATAATGTGTATATCTATTTAAATTTTCTATAATTAATTGTATGCAAATTCTGTTAGACAATAAAATCTCTAGTATATGCCAAAATAATTATTCATTAGCTTGTGGTGATTATTTGAAAATAGGAAAATATTAATGTTTATTTTTCTTTTCTCCCCTCTCTTTCCCCTACCATGATCCATTCCATCCTCTTTTTCTGTTCACTCCATTCCCTTCGCTCTATTATAGCATCAGATGAAGAAAAGCCTACTTCAGCAGGTAAGCTGTCTAAATGACAAATATTTGTTTTCTTATTTTATCTAATACCTTATTAATAGGAATTTGGATTGGGGCTATGACTTAGTTGCACAGTACTTGCCTAGCCCTTTAATTGCAATCTACCTCTTCAAATGATTTTTAAGTCAAAGATGTTGGAACACAACACCTCTAATCATAACTCTTAGGATCCTGATGTAAGAAATCATACATCTACAATACTCAGAACATTTCAGGAGAGCCTACATTGCTTCATAATACATTATATTAATATTAATGTCCTGTCTTAAAGCAAACAAGTGAAAAATCAAAAAAAAAAAAGAAAGGTTGAGTTTTGAAGTATATTTTCTTCATGTTACAACCAGAAAATTAGCAGTTTTGTTTGCATTTTATTTCATAAGCAGGCTATACTAAGCTAGATTGAATGATATTATCTCAGAAAATTGAGTGGAAAAACAAAGAAAATAAGTTCAAATGAACTAACAGAGAAAAACATATCAATGTCAACATTTAAAAATATGGAACGTAGAAATTTTCCACATTTCAGATTTTGAGAAAATGCTTAGAAATAATAATGGTTAAATATTTAAATTAAAATTTAAAAAATAAAATAATAAACTTCTGAAATACATCCTATATGGCAATATATTGAGTTATCCATATGTCTACAGTATCGGGCATAATATTTAAGTTTGAGGATAAAAATTATGTGGTTGTTTAAGTCATATATTTAAATTTTTTAATTCCTATAATTTTATTGAAATGGTCTTTCAACCTCATAAAATGGCTTTGTTTTCATCCAACTGACTGTCATTTTTAAGTACAAAGTAAGTCTTAAAGTAACTATCTCTGAAAGTGCCAATGTCTGCATTGGTAGAAATTGCATCAAAATATGGGCTTTTCAATGTTAATTGGAGTGTGAGACAGACAAAAAAGAAACAGTAGAGAACATAATTCCATAGACAGAAAACATCTTACTTGATTGACAATTAACCAAACCCCAGAGTCACGGAGAAGCCACATGGAGAGAAGGATGAAGGCCTGAGATGAAGGCATTAGAGGCTATGAAGAGGAAAAGATGGATGAAATCAGTACTAGATAGTTTTCTCCTAAGTCAAGGAGGGGAGCATTTAGGGCTGAGAAATGGTTTCCAAACCTAAATTGAACTTGAGCTGACGGCAGTGATAATTGTAGCTGTGTGTTTAACCTTATCAACACGATTTGACTGAAGAAATGCCAAGAGTTAACAAAACACACACTACTGACTGAGGATGCTTCCAAGAAGTCTCATCAAAGCAGGAAGATGCTGTTGATCAGCTCCAGTCAACAAGCAGGGGACTGAATGGGATGCACGTGGAGAAGGAGAAGGTCTCTGTTTTCTAGACGTGAGATGAGCCTCTCTAAACACATGACCCTGCTATTATAGACAAACTTCTGCAACAAAAGAATAAATAATTCTCATTACATTTTTTTTTAAATATGAAATGTATCATGATGCAAAGTCAGGCTAACCCAATGATTCTGTTCATGCTTTCACATCAAGTACAGCAAGTGCAATTCATAGAAGAATTTTTTCAACTGTTATGACCTCAGGATTTCTCATTTTGTGTTAACCCAGGGAAGAATTATTCTATAATAATAGAGAAAAAAAGATCAAAATAACCAAATAACCAGGATTATGGCAAAATAATTAATGTATAAATTTCTTTGGTAAATTCCAATGATACATGAAAACTATATCACATACTATAAACTGTCCTAAAAAAAATCCCATTAGAAATTCAGAAGCCCGATAAATTATTTTTCAATTTTTTTTGTTGTTGTTTATTTGTTTTAATTTGTTAAAAAAATAAGGTGTTTGCTTGGGATATTTACATGTGCATACTTTGCTCATTTGCTGCCCTCACCATCTCTTATTCATACATATCAATTTACTGATCCTTTTCTCCCTAGATAATAGTGTTTCTTCTTTTTTTATTATCATTATTTTCTTTATTTACATTTCAAATGCTATCCCAAAAGTTCCCTATTCCCTCCCCCCTACCCACCCACTCCCACTACTTGGCCCTGGCCTTCCCCTGTGCTGGGTCATATAAAGTTTACAAGACCAAGGGGCATCTCTTCCCAATGATGGCTGATTAGGCCATCTTCTGCTACATATGCAGCTAGAGGCACGAGCTCAGGGAGTACTGGTAAGTTCATATTGCTGTTCCACCTACAGGGTTGCAGCCCCCTTCAGCTCCTTGGGTACTTTCTCTAGCTCCTCCATTGGGGGCCCTGTGTTCCATCCAATAGCTGACTGTGAGCATCCACTTTTGTGTTTGCCAGGCACTGGCATAGCCTCACAAGAGGCAGCTATATCAGGGTCCCTTCAGCAGAATCTTGCTGGCATGTGCATTAGTATCTGGGTTTGGTGTCTGATGGTGGAATGGATCCCTGGATGGGGTAGTCTCTGGATAGTCCATCCTTTCATATTAGCACTAAATTTTGTCACTGTACCTATATATTTTCATGGGTATTTTGTTCCTTATTCTAAGGAGGAATGAAGTATCCACACGATAGTCACCCTTCTTGGTTTTCTTGTGTTTTGCAAAATGTATCTTGGGTATTCTAAGTTTCAGGGCTAATATCCACTTATCAGTGAGTGCATATCTAGTGACTTCTTTTGTGTTTGGGTTATCTCACTAAGGATGATATCCTCCAGATACATCCATTTGCCCAAGAATTTCATAAATTCATTGTTTTTAATAGCTGAGTAGTACTCCATTGTGTAAATGCACCACAGTTTCTGTATCCATTCCTCTATTGAGGGACATCTGGGTTCTTTCCAGCTCTGGCTATTATAAATAAGGCTGCTATAAACATAGTGGAGCATGTGTCCTTATTACTAGTTGGAAGATCTTCTGGGTATATGCCCAGAAGAGGTATTGTTGGGTCCTCCGGTAGTACTATGTCCAATTTTCTGAGGAACCGCCAGACTGATTTCCAGAGTGGTTGTACAAGCTTGTAATCCCACCAGCAATGGAGGAGTGTTCCTCTTTCTCCACAACCTCGCCAGCATCTGCTGTCACCTGAATTTTTAATCTTAGCCATTCTGACTGGTGTGAGATGGAATCTCAGGGTTGTTTTGATTTGCATTTCCCTGATGACTAAGGATATTGAACATTTTTTCAGGTTTTTCTCAGCCATTCGCTATTCTCCAGTTGAGAATTCTTTGTTTAGCTCTGTACCCCATTTTTTAATGGGGTTATTTGAATTTCATACCATCCTACTGCTCTACACTAATTTGGAAGAGGGAAAACACTTTGCCATTTTTTTCTACTCCAACTGGCATTGTGTACTTTTTATGCAGCTTGTAAAACTCATGACTGAGTTGCACATTCATAGATTCCTGAGCATCAAATTTATAACTTTTCCCTTAACTTTGAATCTTGATGTTTAGAGGCTTTTATAAAGATGACTTCTTATTCCCATACCACAATTTTCTTTATCTTTGGATATTACTCCTTATCCTGTCCTCTACTTTCTAAGGCCATTTAAGTCTAATTTCTGCTGACATATCACACTTTGATAATGTTTTCTACCAAGCTTATTGCCCCATTGCAAAATAAATCTCTCCTTGAGTCATCAGGATTAATTATAAGTAGGAGTTAGCTATATTTAAGTCATTTATTATTTAGTAAAAATGTGTTCTTATGAAGACAAATGAAACCAGACATATTTTCCCTATGAATGTAGAATTTGCATTAGAATTATCTGTATATTATAGACTTTATAATATATGTCTCTATATATTTGCTTTCATATATATTTATATTGCTCTTGTAGCAAGTTTTTTTTTAATTTTTTGTCTTTTAACACATTTACTATGAAATTACAAGGCATGTGACAATAAATTTAAATTTAAAACAAGCCACAGAATTTCTAAAGCCATAGAAACCTAGAAACTAACATTTGTTTAAATATGCTTTAAATATAAGGATGATCAATATTCATAGTAAAACTTTATTTGTTTTCTTTTTATTAGCTATTTTCTTTATTTATATTTCAAATGTTATCCCTTTTCCTAGTTTCCCCTCCTAAAATTCCCTATCCCTTCCCACCTCCCCCTGCTCCCCAACCCAACCACTTCAGCTTCCTTGCCCTGGCATTCCCCCATTCTGGGGCATAGAACCTTCAAAGGACCTAGGGCCTCTCCTCCCATTGATGACCTACCAGGCCATCCTGTGCTATATATGCAGCTAAAGCCACAAGTCCCACGATGTGTTTTCTTTGATTGGTGGGTTAGTCCAAAGGAGCTCTGGAGGTACTGGTTAGTTTATATTGATGTTCCTCCTATGGGGCTGCAAACTCCTTCAGCTCCTTGGGTAGTTTTTCTAGTTCATTCATTGGGACCCTGTGCTATATCCAATAAATGACTGTGAGCATCCACTTCTGTATTTTTCAGGGACTGGCAGAGTCTCTCAGGTGACAACTATATCAGGCTCCTGCCAGCAAGCTCTTGTTGGAATCTGCCATAGTGTCTGAGTTTTGTGATTGTTTATGGGATGGATCCCCAAGTAGGGCAATCTTTGGATGGTCGTTCCTTCAGTCTCTGCTCCGACCTTTGTTTCTGTAACTCCTTCCCTGGGTATTTTGTTCTTCCTTCTAAGAATTATTTAGAGCTTCTGGGCTAATGTCCACTTATCAATGAGTACATATCAAGTGAATTCTTTTGTGATTGGGTTACCTCACTCAAGATGATATCCTCCAGATCTATCCATTTGTCTAAGAATTTCATAAATTTATTGTTTTTAATAGCTGAGTAGTACTCAATTTTGTAAATGTACCACATTTTCTGTATCCATTCCTCTGTTGAGGGACACCTGGGTTCTTTTCAGCTTCTGGCAATTATAAATAAGGTTGCTATGATCATAGTGGAGCATGTGTCCTTAATACAAGTTGAAGTATCTTCTGGGACTATGCACAGGAGTGATACTGCCGCATCTTCTGGCAGTACCATGTCCAATTTTCTGAGGAACTGCCAATCTGATTTCCCGAGTGGTTATATCAGCTTTCAGTCCCACCAGTAATGGAGGAGTGTTCCTCTTTCTCCACATCCTTGCCAGCATCTGCTGTCACCTGAGTTTTTGACCTTAGCCATTCTGACTGGTGTAAGGTGGAATCTCAGGGTTGTTTTGATTTGCATTTCCCTGATGATTAAGGAAGTTGAATTTTTTTTTAGGTATTTCTGACTGGAGCCTGTCCTTCTTATAATCCTAGTTGAGTCAGAACTTCTCAGAGCCCAGCTTTCTTTGTGATCCTGTGATTCTGGAATGCTGTGATGCTGAGATCCTGGGTGTGTCAGAGTTCTTGGATTTCAAGCTTCCTCTGAGACCCTGTAATCCTGATGTGACCAAGCTCCTGGGATTCTGAGATCCTGGGTGTGTTAGAGTAACTGGAAGTATTGCCTCCTCTGGTGTCCATGGGGCTGTCCACTGAGTTCTAAACCAAGGTAAACCCATGCAGACAGGAAGGAACCTGAGCCACTGATAGGGCAGGGTTCCTGTGCCTGTACTCCAGTTGTCCCCAGGCACCCTGGTTCAGTTGGAACGTTTGTTGTGTTCCACTCAAGTGATCCTAAGATCCTGGGTGTGCTAGGGTGCCTGTGGAGTAGAAAGTCCTCTGGAGACCCTGGAACTGCCCACCAGGTTTGCGCTCAAGGCCTATTTTTTTTCATTTATTTTATTTTATTTTTTTAAATTAATTTAATTTTTATACTCCATATTCCATTTCCTGCCCCCCATCCACCCTCTGACTGATCCACATCCCACACCTCCTCTCCAACCCCCTGTCTCCACGTGGATGTCCCCACTCCCCACCCCACCTGACCTCTAAACTCCCTGGGCTGTCTCTTGAGGGCTAGGTGTAGCATCTCTGAGTAAACTTAGACCCATAAGTCCTTTACTGTATGTGTGTTGGGGGCCTCACATCAGCTGGAGTATGCTCTCTGTTTGGTGGTCCAGTGTTTGAGAGATAGGGGTCCAGATTAATTGAGACTGCTGGTCCTCCTAAAGGATAGCCCTGCTCCTCAGCTTCTTTCAGCCTTCCCTAATTCAACAACAGGGGTCAGCTGCTTCTGTCCATTGGTTGGGTGCAAATATCTACATCTGACTCTTCCAGCAGCTTATTGGATCTTTCGGAGGGCAGTCATGATAGGTCCCTTTTTGTGAGTGCTCCATAGCCTCAGTAATAGTGTCAGGCCTGGGACCTCCCCTTGATCTGGAACCCACTTGGCTCCTGTCACTAGACCTTTTCCTCAGGCTCCTCTCCATTTCTATCCTTGTAATTCTTTCAGACAATAACAATTATGGGTCAGAGATGTGACTGTGGTATGGCACCCCATCCCTCTCTTTCTGCTGTAAGTGGGCTCTAAGTTTCCTCTTCCTACTGTTTGGAATTTCATCCAAGGACCCTCCCTTTGATTCCTGAGAGTCTCTCACCTCCCAGGTTTCTGGTGCATTCTGCAGGGTCACCCCAACCTCCTATTTCTTGAGGTTGCATGTTTCCATTCTTTCTACTGGCCCGAAGGGCTTCAGTCCTTTTCCCCCACCCAACACCAGACCAAGTTCCCCTCTCCCCTCCAGTCCCTGTGCACTTTCCCTCCCAGGTCCCTCCCTCCCTCCCCACTTGTGATTACTTTCTTCTCTCTCCCAAGTGATAATGGAGCATCCTTACTTGGGCACTTTACCTTTTTAAATTCTCTGGACTATATCTTGGTTATTCTGTACTTTTTTTTTTCTTTTTTCATTTTTCTTTTCTTTTTATTTTTTGACTAATATCCACTTATTAGTTAGTACATACCATTTACCTTGCTCAGGATGTATCAAGTTTTTAATACAAAGTTTCATGTTATTGTCTGTAGCACTCTTGGTGTTTATTAGCTCTGTAGTTGCCCATCTAATATTGAGACATAAAACTCTATTACCTCTTCCCTATCTACAATGCCAGGCAGTGCCCCAGTAATCCCTATTCTACTCTCTGTATCTGTGTAAGCAAATACTACAGCTGACATGATATATCCAACTGTAGAATTATCTGTGCTGTTGCAAATGTCAAAAATTCTAAAAAAAAAAAAAAAAAAAAAACAATGAAAAAAATTCTTTGCTTAAGGTTGAATTGTGTTCCACTGAATGTCTTAATATGTTTGGTGATAATTTCTATCTTTTTTTGGTTGGTTGGTTGGTTGGGTTTTTGAGACAGGGCTTCTCTGTATAGCCCTGGCTGTCCTGGAACTCACTTTTGTAGACCAGTCTGGTCTCGAAATTAGAAATCTGCCTGCCTCTGCCTCCTAATGCTGGTACATATATTGATTAGATATTTGTCTGTAAATTTTGAAATATTTTCTTAGCCCTACAGAGTCATTCTGTTTTTGGTGATTTATTTTCTTTAAACTCTAATGTTTATTTTAGGTCTGTTTTTTATTTTCTTGTGGAGATTATTTCTGCATGTCTGACTATGCTCAATTATTCTAAAATTCATACATTTTGGAAAGAAATGCTATCTTACCTGATTGCTTCCTAATGAGCAAGTGTTGCCTCCTCATTTTGATCTTTGGACTTTATTTCCTTGGGGCCTGAGATAGAGCTCTGTACTTTTTTTTTTCTTTGTCTTGCATTTTTCATGAATTTTCTATAATCCTTTTTATAGAAATACATACTTTCTCTCCATTGCCTGAAGAAACTTTACTAATTATTTTATCAAGAATGGTCTTGTTCATAAGTATATTCAAAAGAGGCTTAAATATTAAAACCTAATTTATAAAAAGCAAAGTTTATTGCTACACATTGTAAAGCAAGAAAGAAGCCATTATTTATATATTCTCATGGAAATGACAAAAAGATCATTGTTTCTAAAGGTTTAAATTGACCAGTCTTTCAAGGCACAAAGACAAGTTATCATAAAATAATCTATTTGTAGTAATGCAATTTTTTTATTGGTGTAATCATGATTTTGATGCTTAGAAAGGCAATTGCAACTTTCTTCCTTGTTATATGTATATAACATATATTTTTCATATATAATTAGGATAAACTTTGTAGTAAACTAAGAATATGGTATAAGTAGGGATGTTTTGGCTCAACTGAAATTAGACATATGGACAATTTGAGGTGCCATGGGTGTACTGGGAATTGAACCTGGGTCTTCTGGAAGAATAAACTGTTCTCTTAGCCACCTCTGCAGCTCCTTAGTATGGATTTTTTGAAGGATCATGTACTCTATAGTGCTACATACAGAAAAGTTTATGACTTACATCACCAAAGAACTAAAAATATATTTATAGCAGAACTATTTGTAACTTCATGTACATATTTATAAATCTACACAGCTATGTCATGTATCATCCTGCTTTCAAAACTTACAACTGGAACAAGCAGATCATACCTTATTGTCAAATAAAATCTCCCAAGGTACTAAGAAAATGATAGTTATTTCTGGAGTATGTGTATCTAAAAATACATCCATTCAAATTCAGTCACGTGTTGTGACATGGTTTTTAATTAAAAGAACCAAAACTTCCTATTTGAAATTGTTTATGGCTTATTTGTCCGCTGATCAGCATGCTTCATATTACATACTATACAATTAGTATATATTAGATGATATATCTATACAATATTTATAAATAATAGTATATTCCATCCCATATTAAAGACTTTTACATTTAGTCTTCTCTCATGCAATACATTCTGACTGTAGCATCCCTCTGCTCCTCCTAGTTCCTTCCTAACTCACCTCCCTGGTCCCTATATCCATTTTTTCCTCCCTTCCCCTTCAGAAAAAGATAGGCTTCATTGGGATATCAACTGACTATGGCTTAAGAAGATGCAATAAGACTAGGCCCAAACTCATATCAAGAATTGGTGAGGCAAACCAGTAGGAGGAAAAGGTTACCAAGAGCATGCAAAGGAGTCAAAGTTGCCCCTCTGCCACTGAGAAGTCCCATAAAATCCCTAAGCTAAACAACTACAATATATATGCATATTATCTAGCATAGACTCATGTATGTTCAATGATTGGTGCTTCGGTTTATGCCCGTCTGTGAGTTCTGCTTAGTTGTTTCTCTGAGCCATGTTCTTCTGGTGTCCTGGACCCACCAGGTCCTTAATTCCTCCTCCTCTTCTCCAGGGTTCCCCAAGCTCAGCCTAATGCTTGGCTGTGGGTCTCTGCTTCTGCTTACATCATCTGTTAGAAGAGTCTGTCTAATGACAATTGGGCTAGACACCATCTACGATTATTGCAGAATATCATTAGGAATCATTTCATTGACTTTTGTTTGCAAATGGTGTTTAGTTTAACACTAGGTCTCTGTATCATCTAACTTCTATTTCCTGGCCATGAAGGTAATGTAGGGCATGGGTTTCTCTTGTTGTTTGGGCCTAAAGTTTGATCAGTCATTGGTTGGCCATTCCACAAACTATTAGCCCCTAATGCCCCAGCACATCTTGCAGGTAAGGCAGGCTGAAAGTTTTGTAGTTAGATAGGTGTCCCAGTGCCACCACTAAAAGCCTTGTTTGGTTACAGGAGATGGCAGGTTTACCCTCCATATATTGCCAGACTAGGAGTCTTTGTTAGATCACTCTCATAGGCTCAAAGTGGTTTCCACTGCACTAGCTTTCCTATTGCCTTCCAAATGTCCCCAAATTCTAGTCAGCTCTCCCAGTACTTTCTCTCTCTGCTTCTGCCTCCACTACTGCCTCCTTCTCTTCACATTTCCATCCATACCCAGTCCACTCACAAATCAATTCTACTTCCCTCAAGATAAAAAAGAAAAAGAAAAAAGAAAAANAACAACAACAACAACAACAAAGACATTTTAAAGTATTAAATAAGGAAAAATGGTTTACTAGCCATTCAATATATATTGGCCTTTTTTGTTGTAAAACCATGTGAGTTATCAAATATTTCTTTTACTAGTTAAATCTGTGACTTGACTAACCCTGTACCATATATTTTAAATATTATTCTGGAAACTAATGAATGTATTGTGTTACTATTATTGATATAATTTTGTAAGATTGATATTTAAGTTTTTCCACTTTTTCTAAATAGCATGAAAAATAAACAATTTTCAAAAAAATTAAAAATGACCAATTTTCTAAGAATTAATTAGTAAATGTGTATGTGTGCATGCATAAAAAATGTTTAACACCTAAGGCATTCTGTTGAGTCACTGTATGGAAAATAGATGGCTCAATAATGACACTAAATACTTATGTTTTCTTTCTCTCTTCAGTTCACTTCTGTGTTCTGTAGTATTAATACATATATTTATATATTACATGCATTTGTAAATTAAAATCTTTTTCTATGATAGTTGTAATCTATGTGACAGTAATGACTGAGGTTGAATGTACCCTTAGCTATGAAAATCATAGGACAAAGAAATGATATTAATTCTTCTTATCTTACTTTTATTTATTGAAAATATTCAATTTTATATAGTATATTCTATATGTCCTACCTCTACTCCTCCTAGATCTTTCTTATGTCCTACTGATTCAACTCTATGCTATTTCTATCTCTTTTTCTCTGTCAAAAATACAAACAAAAATAAGTAGACAAAAACCTCATGTATAAAAAATATACCCACAAAAACAGAAAATCAAAAACCAAAATATACGTGCAAAAGATCAATAATACAAAAGTAAACCTAAGTAAAGTTATACAAGACAAATGGTCTTCAAAAATAACAATGAGTTTGTTCTGTATTAATCATCCAATCTGGGCATGTAGTCTAACCTGAAGTATAATAAGTATAAATATCTCTAATGAAATTTAGTGGAGACGACTAATTTCTCTTTTGCTAGTGGATACTAACAGTCAATAGCTTCTGGGTTAGGAATGGAAACCCATGTCTACTTCTCTGTCTGAGTGTTGGGATCCCATCTAACTTGAACTTGTGATAGTTCTGTGTGTGCTTCCACAGTCTTTGTGAGTTTTTATGTGCATCAGTCCTCTAATGTCTAGAAAAAAAAATTTCCTTGAGCCATCCATCTTACAATCTTTCTGACCCCTTTAACACATAACTCTCTGATCCCTGACAAGAGGGATTTAAATATATTTGGAGGTCGTGATCCAAAATCTGTCACTATTTGCATATTGCTCAGTTTGAGGTCTCTGCCTACTTTAAGAGGAAGTTTCTCTTCTGCTACATATGCAGCTAGAGACATGGGGGAAGAGAGACCCTTTGGTCTTGCAAACTTTATATGCCTCAGTACAGGGGAACACCAGGGCCAAGAAGTGGGAGTGGGTGGGTAGGGGAGCAGGGCACGGGGAGGGTATAGGGGACTTTCGGGATAGCATTTGAAATGTTAATGGATAAAATATCTAATAAAAATTTTAAAAAAGAGGAAGCTTCTCAGATGATGGATGAGTGAGGCATTGATCTATATTTATAAAATAATTTCATCAGAAGTATTTTTTTACTATTTTTTTTTTTAGCAGTATTTGGTTTTCTTTTAGGCTCTTGGCCTACCCAGTCTTTGCCCTATGGCACCTGAGAAGTGTCAGACATGAGTTCTATCTCAGGAAGGGGGTTGTAATTCTAATGACTGTGGTAGGTTAACTAACCACGAATGCACAAGCATTTATCAAAAGCAAGTTACCATCATAGATCACCAGGTTTGTAGGTAGGTTGATATTTATTTCCCTCCTCTCCTGGTGAGTTCAGTAAACACTCCTTAGTAGGAGTATCGGCTCTAGATAATGACCAACTCTACTCAGTGTTCAAGGAGATATATAAATATGTCTTTCACAAACTTAGTTTGTACAGATAAACAGTAACCTTAGCAATAGCTTGATATGTTTGTGAATTTTCCTTGTGTCCTCTTCTACAAAAATGTTAGATATAACTGATTCCTCAGATTGGGGTAACACTTGGAGACATAATATGTATAACATGTATTCCCTCTTGTTTGTTGACAACATTAAATTTTTTTTCATAAATGTATGTACTTTAGAAAGCTTTGTCAGACTCAGATTACCATATGGGCCCTCGAATGGTCCTTGGTTTAGTTGTTCTTCTCCACATATACCCAAGAGTGATATAGATGAATATTAATTTACCTCTATATGAACCTCAGTTTTTGGGCCAAAGAGATAGTAGAAACAGTGTAAGGTATGCCAGCAAGTGAAGGCTTATGCGGCCAAGAGTAAACAGGGCAAAAGACTTAGGGAAGAATAGCCTGGAATATATTGGGAGGTTGATTTTTCCAAAAGTTAAGCCAGGAAAATATGGTTACAGATACTTTCTAGTGTTTGTGGATACTTTCTCTGTATGGGTTGAGGCTTTCCCCATGAAACAGAAACAGCTACTCTGGTAGTCAAGAAGATATTAGAGGAAATTTTCCAGAGGTTCAGAGTTCCCAAGGTAATTGGATCAGACAGTGGTCCTGGTTTTGTCTCTAATGTAAGTCAGGGATTGGCAGAGATATTGGGGACTAATTGCAAGCTCCATGATGCATACCATCCCCAGACAGCAGGGCAGGTAGAGAGAATGAACAGAACTCTAAAAGAGAACTTAACTAAATTGTCCTTGGAGACTGACACTAATTGAGTGGCACTCCTTCCCCTGGCCCTGTTCCTAGCCCAGAACAGCCCCTACATTTTAATCTGAGCCAATAGATTTTGAGTTCCTGTATGGGACCTCCACTCCCTTGACCGAAGCTCTTGACACCATCCCTCCCCCACCCCAGGAGTGACTTTTCAGGCTAACAAGGATCTTATGGCTCAATTGCAAGCTGTCTAGATCGGGCACCAAAAGAGAGAGAGAGAGAGAGAGAGAGAGAGAGAGAGAGAGAGAGAGACCACTGTGAACCCTTTCCTTGAATGCCAACAATATGCGATCCTGAGGAAAGGACATGAAGAATATGAGTTAGTTATCCAAGACCCCTGAGTATTGGAGCTTGTAGAAGAAAGAGATGGGGATGAGGGACTCTAAGGGCTTTTTCCAGTCCCATACCCTCCTTATAGCTTCCACCTCCAACCTGGGATCAAGGCTAGGCCAAGTTCCATTCTCCACCCACAGGAACATTCTTGAGTAACAAAAAATCTCAGAAAGTATTGATAGCCACCTAACCTTTCGAAAAGTTCCAGGTAGAGTTCAAATGCATGTCATGCTTGCTAGCCTATGTTTAGCCAATAAGTTTGAACAGTAACCTTGCTGATGTGACCTGTGCCTCTAAAAAGTATAAAAGTCACTCACCTCAAGGGGCTGATTAAGGGTTGACCCTGACTTGCCAGAAAATAAGTATCTTGCTTTTGCATTTAAAAAAAAAAGAAAAGAAAAGAAAAGAAAAGAGGACAGAAAAGAAAAGAAAGAAAAGAAAAAATGTAAAGCTATTCCAAGTTTCCCGAGGAAACACAACCCAGACTTCCACGGTGACTGCATAAGTTGACACTCCAGCCAACGATGAATGAATGTTCCCTATAGCCTATATCCTAGTAAGCATGTACTACTCCCATTTTCCATTCTTGTGAGATTTGGGCATATCCTATCTCTGACTCATTCTGTCAAATCTTTTTCTGATTCCTTACTTGGTCTGCCCCTCCATGAGATTCCACTGTTTAAAATTAAGAGTAAATACTAAAGGCATGGCTGTATAGATTACAGAGACTTGGGTCTTCGGAAGTGATCCCTTGCCAGAGTAGACATGTTGCTGGATGAAAATTCCTCTACATTGCTCAGTTTGGTTTTACCATGGATTTGTTGTTGTTGTTGTTGTTGTTGTTGACAAACTTGACTTATATTCTGGTTGAATATAGTAGTCTGGGTTAGCACCTGTGATGTGTCAGACTTTTGAAAACATCTACCCTGGTCCTTTTCGGTTTCAGAGTGTCCAAATGAGAAAACAAATTTTATGCTTATGGGCTTCTCTTTACATGTTACTTGATTTTTTTCCCCCCCTTACAAATGTTTTTTTTTTCTATGTAAAATTTCTTGTTTGGTCCTGTATATTTGTCATTCTAAAAGTTTGATTTTAAATAAAATATATTTTTGTGCCCTCCACATAGATTTTGTTTCTTTCCATTATTTCTATTAGTTGTAGAATTTTTCTTTTTATGATGTCTCATATTTCCTGGCTGTTTTGTACCTAGAGGGCTATTTGTTTGTCTGTTTGTTATTTTTTTCTTTGCTTTTTAGATTTAGCTTTTTTTTTTTCTGAAGTATCTATTTACTTTACTTTCTTTCAATACTGAGATTTTCTCTTCTATTTAGTCTGTTGGTCTAGCTTGAAATTTTTGGTTGAATTCCTAATTTTTCTAGTTTTATTTCAAATTGATTTTATCTAGTGATTTTATTTCTTTAAGATTCTACTGTCATATATTATATTATTTTATTATTTCATTCAGCTGTTTCTTTGTGTTTCAGTCTTCACTAAGAGGAGTATTCATATCTACCTTTAATGTCTTTGAACTTATTTGTAATTGTTGTAGTTCAGTCCTTGCCTGAAGCAGCTACGTTGTATTTCTTAAGGTCAAAGGGTAAAAATGGTTATTGGATTCTGGTAGAGGCATATTATCTTGACTGTTCAGTTTTGTGTTTTTTGTTCTATGGTTGAGAAATCTGGAGTTTTTATGAATGTATTAATTCTAGAAGTTAAGATCAGGGTTTGTCATTGTTGGGTGAATTTGTTATTTATGTTTACCCTCTCTGTATCTGAGGAAGAAAGATCAGTGAGCAGCCACTAATAGGGGGTACTTCCATAGGTACTTGGTCACAGAAAGAAATAGAAATGGGCTAGGAGGAAAGTGTGATAGGGGTTGTACAGGAAAGCACTAAAGAGAATGGTTACACACCAAGCACCAAAGTTCTCAGGGAGTAGAGGTGTTGCAGAAAGAGAGTTCAAGTAGGCTGTAGCAAGACAAAGGGGAAATCAGGAGAGATAAAGATGGAATAGTTAAGGAAACTCTGGGTCTTTACCAAAATGATGGGATGAAGGAAGGTATGGGAGGAGGGGTTTCTGCAAGCAGGCTGCTAGAAAACTGAACATGAGAGTGGAAAGATCAAAATGGAAAGGAGGAAGCATATTGAAAATCATGTAGCTGAGTCCAAGTCTGGAATTAAGAATCACTGGTAGAAACTGTTTCTGAGTATTTGCCTCTGACAGGAGGAATGGAGTTGGGCCAGAAGTGAAGGATGAGAAGTTTAGGACAGAAAAACAAATCATGAAGCAGAGTTCCTGCCCATTCTCCTTGCTTTATAAAAAGTACTCTGAGGCTGAATTACTGGGCAGATTTAATTCCTTCTTTCACTTGAGCCAGGTTGACCATCCAGCATTTACACTTTTTATTGATCCTTAGAATCGTAAGCTCAGTGACTGAGGTGTGAACCATGAACTAGAATCATGGTTATGGAATGCATAGGTCAATAATTGATAAAGCCAAGGAGAAGTGCCAAAGCCATATAATTTCAAATGTTTTCCTGATAGCTATTTCCTCAGTGTTTTATTGTTTGGTTGGTTGTTATTGTTTTTTTATTATTATTA
>NC_034600.1:20051116-20062384 GCF_900095145.1 Mus pahari
CTTTGCAATTTTATGAGGTCCCATTTGTCAATTCTTGATTTTACAGCACAAGCCATAGGTGTTCTGTTGAGAATTTTTTTCCCTGTGCCCATATCTTTGAGGTTTTCCCCCACTTTCTCCTCTATGAATTTCAGTGTCTCTGGTTTTATGTGGAGGTCTTTGATCCACTTAGACTTGAGCTTTGTACAAGGAGATACGAATGGATCTATTCTCATTCTTCTACATGATAGCTGCCGGTTGTGCCAGCACCATTTGTTGAAAATGCTGTCTTTTTTCCACTGGATGGTTTTAGCCCCCTTGTCAAAACTCAAGTGACCATAGGTATGTGGATTTGTTGTTGTTTTTTTTAATGTATTTATCATTTTATAAAATGTCACGTTAATTCTTGGAAGCCTGATGTAATCAAGTAGTTTCATGTTTGTCTCAGTTATACTAAAGTTTAGATCCACACATAGAGTTTGGTACAGTGTGTATTTTATACCCCAAATTCACTGGGATCTTTGTTTTCCCTCACATTACTAGACACACTTTTTATGTTTGCCAAGACCTAACCTGCATTATCTGTACTGACCTCGTTTTTCCATTGCAGCTCCAGTGATCTGCCTCTAAAGTAGCTACCAAGTTTACACAGCACGATCTGTTAGGTACTGCTTATTTTATGACCACGCTCTCAGACAACTCAGAAACTCACATCAATTTAAAAGACTTCTACACCTTCATTTTTTTATTTCATTTATGAGATTATAATATGCTATAACATTTGTCCCTTACCTTTCTTCCCCCAAAACCTACTCTGAGTTGGAGACCAGAGGTCCTATAGAGTGAGTTCCAGGACAGCCAAAGCTACACAAAGAAACCCTACAAGAAAAAAGACAGTTATAATAATAATAAGTAATTTTTAAAGTTTGCTAAGAACAATCCCTGTCATATTCCAACCTGACTCAGTTGTGATCACAACCCACTACTGCTTAACAGTTGAGAGCATGACTTATATTATTCTTCAGGATCTCCAGTGCCAGTCGTCATTCAGAAGTCTGCTGAGTAAAAACTGCAGGCAATGAAGCCAACTCTAAAGCAAGGCCATGCAGGAAATTTCTATGCAGTTAACACATGTGAGAAGATAATGACCTTGGATTTGAGTGAGACATTTATATGCCACAAAGGTTTTAGATTTGAACTATGCTAAGAGGATTTTCATATTTTCCCTCTTAACATTTGAACAAATGAGAGTACCTCCTCATAGTTCTGGAAAGTTTAATCTCTACATTTTCATGGTCTTATGCCCTATGTTTTAAATATTAATATTTATTTTTTTATCTCTGTTCTGTTTTGCACTTTAGCTTTTAATTTCTGTATTTGCTGACAGAAACAAAATAACAAAATACATAGGGTTTTTTGTTTGTTTTTTTTTTTTGGCCTATGTTAGTTGCTACTGAAACATCACCTGCTATAGCTATATTAAGTGTTACATAGTGTTTATTTATGAAGTAACACTTCATAAATATTTGTGGTTTGATTAATCCAGTGAACAAATATAAATCAGAATAATTTTATATAGAGTTTTCAAAAGCCATGCTAGTTTAAGAAACTATTTCTCTTTTGATGGGAACTTAACAGATTGAAAAAAAAAGATAATAGAAACATTTCCTTGATGAAAATAGAAAGGAAAACACTGATTATTACTTGATACAAATTTTAAACATGTCTTAAATTACTATTCAAACTCCTCTGCAGAATAAAAGGGCCATTATATTGATCTCTATTTTTCTACTTTTGTTGCAAGAGAATACTTTTACTTTTTTTCTCAGTTTACTTCTGAATTAGAGGTCCAATAGGACTAAAAACGACAGATTTCCTTGATGAAAGTTGATAGATACTTATTTCCATGGAAATAAGGATGAGCTTTATAAAGTACTTAGGAATTATAATGGATAGCAAAGTCATAGTAATATAGATTCTCTTCTAATATTCACAAGATTACTTCTCAGAAATTTGGCTAGGTCTCTTGTATCTGGCATAGTTTACCATTATTGTGTGGGTCTTAAGTATGATTAGATGGCTGTTGGTTACCACCAACATGTGAGTTGCCACTTATTGAACATTTATGAATATCTTGACATGGTGGTCATTGGTATGGATAACAAATAGCAGAGCTAGGCAGGACTGATAATTGCCTTCCCTCCCTTGTGTACTTGCACAGCATTTTCTGGTATATTGGAGGCTAAAATGAAGGTGATAAGAATAGATCCAGCTTGAAATCTCAGAGTTGTGTGTCCTAAGTGTGCATTGTCTTCAGCAATTGGAGCAAGCCATCAATCTCTCAGAACCAATTAAAAGCAGAACTACATTTTATATTGTTTTGGGGATCTCTTGGACTATTCTTACCAATGATTCCTAAAGATATTTCCTCTGCCTAGTACTGATTGTTTTGTTAGCCTTTGTGATTCTTTTGGTGAGCATTGTCAGCCCTAATGGCACAACTTCCTATAAGACTTTATGTATTTTTATATATTATATAATATATAATATTAAGTATATAAAATGTGTTAATATGATGTGTTTAAGTAGTATATAATTATTACATAGTACTTATATAATTATATACATAAGTATTATATGTATATGCTTGCATCTTTCAGGAGGTTAAGACAAACATAGAAGGAAGGAGTAACAACTCAAAATTCTTTGAAAAAATCTCAAGGAATCTTATTTTAACTCCATTTTTGAAAGACTTTTTGAAAAAAAAAAGAAAACTATATCTGTTAAAAGCAGGTCTTCTTATGCTTCATCAATATTTAATGATTTAGTCTACATTTTCTCAGTTATCTTTATAGATCTCTAGTCATAAATTTAAATAAAATATTTAATATTCAATTTAATGTAGAGATGTTTAAAACATCATTGATTGTTTTCAAGGTTGCATAAATCTCTTTGTAAGAATGAACAGTGAATTCTCAGAAATAAAAATAAAGGATAAGACTATAACACATTATCACCCAGGAAAGAAATAGACAAAAGTCTATTTGATTATTGTTCTTAAATATTGTGTCAGTGGCCTTAATTAAGTCCTCTCAAGCCCTTTCAGCTCTTAAGTTAGTGACTGAATGTGTTGGAGTTATTATGGAAGTATTCAGATATTAGCCAAACAAAACCAAAACAAAAATGTTTAGAGCACAAGCAAATGGCAGGTGTTAACGTTCTGTGCTGACTATACTGACAGCATAGAAACCACTGAAACACCTGAGTGCCCTTAATTCCTAAAAACCTGTGAGCATCCCTAGCTTGCCATCCTCTAACCTCAAACACTAACTCTCTTTAGTTTCTTTGAGTTTGTATCATCTGATGAATGTTGCGTGTCTGGACAAATCATTAAATTATGGTAGCAAAATGATGGATTCTGTTCATACAAATTTAATTTTATCTTTATTTGTAAAATGAATGGATCATTAGATATGGTTTTATAAGATTTACTTGTATATATCTTAAAAACTCTGTGCCTGGTCTTAATGAGCCTATCAAACCATACTTCTCCATGCCGGAAGAATAGCCTACTCCATTGTATTTGTATGTGTCCTATATGTTGTGACTAGAAAGGTTTAATTCATGTTTTTTTTTTTTTCTGCTACAGCTTGCTACAGATCTGCTGAATCTAACTTTTGCATTCATCTCTAGTTCCAAAATCTTTGTTGTAATCTATTTTCCAATATTGAATTTGTGCATCTGTTAGAAATGTTTACTGTAATAAGTAACTATGTTTAGCATGGCTGCAGAATGGGTTTATTTCTCTTCAAGTCTTAGGTTTGGCACTACTGCTTTATATATGAATACTATTTCTTTCAATGTCATGAACTCTTGTCTTTTCATGTGAAATGTTTTAAAATCTTTTTCTTGGCATGCTAAGATGGCCAATATTTCTGCTCTTACATTTTGAGAATATTATAACTTATGACATGTATTGCTTGAACACAAAGAACAATGATACTGAAAACACTGATCTTGTTGGCAATATAGCTGCTTGGTGGGTTGATTACATCATGTACATAAGCAGTGGATAAATGGATGATTCAAGTCCAGGCTGGAAGACAATGCTAGATTTCTTGGGTTAGTCAGAGTAGTATATAATTATAAATCAGTGTATTTACTTTTAGTATTTTGCTCTTATATTTTGAACTACACTCAACGTAAGGTTCGGAAACCCAGAAAACAAGACTACATATAACTAGGAAGACTAGGTTCTGAGATAAATTTCAGTTCAAATTATGCTTGCCTAGGATGCATGATGTCCAGGGCTTGATACCCATCATACCATAAAGCAAAGAATACCAGTGAATAATTGAAGTACCTTGGTGAGATTGAGCAGTATTAAGATGAGGTACATAGCAAGTTTGAGGTCAAGTTGGCATATATGAGAACATGTCTAGAATGGGGGAAGAGGGATGTGGCCTGCTAGGATAGAAAAATGAAAGAAAAATAAAATAATAATAAAAAAGAAAACCAGACTTACTCTTAGAATTATGGAAGTGAAAATTCTAAAATCAAGGTGTCAATGAGGGCAAGAACCCACCGGACCACGGAACTCTGGTATCTTTGTTCATTTAGTTTGTGGTATATCTTGGTATTTGATGTCACTATCTGAAGCCTCATCACTACAGTCTTATCCACCACCTTCATATTGGTACCTTCTCTTTTACATTGTCTTTTGCATCAGAGGAATACCTTCAGTAAATTTGGTGTTTCTCTGGGGAATCTAAAATGACATCATCTTTATATTCTTTTATTTTTTGGATTTTTTAATTGGATATTTTATTTATTTGCATTTTAAATGTTATCCCCTTTCAGTTTCCCCTCAGAAACCCTCTATCACATCCTGTCTCCCCCTGATTATATGAGAGTGCGCCCCCACCCACCAACCCACTCCAGCTTCGCTGCCCTGGCATTCCCCTACACTGGGCCATTGAGCCTTCCCAGTACCAAGGGCCTCTCTTCCCACTGATGAGCGACAATCTATGACTACATATACGACAATATATGACCTACGTATATGACTGGAGCCATGGTTCACTCCATGTGTACTCTTTGGTTGGTTGTTTTGTCTCTGGGAGCTTGGGGGTGTCTGGTTGGTTGATATTGTTGTTCTTCCTATGGAGGTGCAAACCCCTTCAGCTCCTTCAGTCCTTTCTCTAACTCCTCCATTGAGGACCCCATTGAGGACCCAGTGCTCAGTCCAATGATTAGCTGCAATCACCTGCCTCTGTATTTGTCAGGCTCTGGCAGAGCCTCTCAGGAGACAGCTATATCAGGATCCTCTCACAAAGCACTTCTTGACACCTGCAACAGTGCCTGGGTTTGAAGTCTGTATATGGGATAGAACCCCAGGTGGGGCAGTCTCTGTATGGCCTTTCCTTCAGTCTCTGCTCCACATTTTGTCTCCATATTTGTTCCCATGAATATTTTGTTCCCCCTCCTAAGAAGGACTGAAGCATCCACACTTTGGTTTGCCTTCTTCTTGAGCTTCATGTATTCTGTGAATTGTATCTCAGGTATTCCAAGCTTTTGGGATAATATCCACTTTTCAGTGAGTGAATACCATGTGTGTTCTTTTGTGACTGGGTTACCTCATTCAGAATGATAGCACCACTTTGAAGGGTCTTTTTTAAGTAAGTAAACTCACATGTGACAATGATACCAGGACTTGAATATATTAGGGCTACAAGAATTATTTTTAGCAGCATTCAGCTTGCTAAAATAGTAACTTAAATTTGTTAATGTATAATAAATTAGGTGGGCATTTTTTTGTATTTGTTACTTTTAAGCAATATGTGGAGGTATAATTAAACATTTTAATTGTTTTATTTATTTACATTCCAAATGTTGCTCCATTCATTGACCCCCCTCCAAGAGTTCTTCACACCCTTCCTGCTCCCCTTTCCCTCGATGAGGGTACTCCCTCACCCACATCTACCCACTCACCCCACCCACCTAATCACCTCCATGACACCCCCTAAATCCCCCTTCCCTAGGACATCAAGTCTCTACAGGATTAGGCACATCTATTCCCAGTAAGGCCGGACAAGGCAGACCACAGCTTTGTATTTGTAGGAGGCCATGGACTAGTTCATGTATGCTCTTTGGTTGGTGGCTTAGTTTCTGGTTCTAGTCCATGGGATGGATCCAAAGTTAGGCCAGTCACTGGATCACCTTTCCTTCAGTCTCTGCTCCATTTATTATTTGTGCATTTCTTTTAGACAGGAAAAATTCTGAGTCAAAAATTTTGAAGTTTGGTTGGTGACTCCATCCCTCTAGGAACATTATTAAGAATGAATGGAACTCTATAGCTCTTATAAATTTCTTGCATGAAAACTGATAATGAAATGCAATGAATAAATGAATACCTTGTAGAATGCATGATAACTTTTGTAGTATAGTAATTGTGAATAAAACCCAACATGAAACTATAAATTTAAACATTATGATGTATGTGTATGTGTGTTTGTGTAAGTGTGTGTATATGCATACATGCATACATCTGTGTGATTTGTAGCTTCAGTTATCCAGTTTTTGCGTGTGAATCATGTAGATATTGTACTGGCTGGTTTTGTATCAACTTGACACAAGCTGGTGTTATCACAGAGAAAGGAGCTTCAGTTGAGGAAATGCCTCCATGAGATTCAGATGTAAGGCATTTTCTCAATTAGTGATCAAGTGGGGAGGGCCCATTGTGGGTGGGACCATCTCTGGGCTGGCAGTCTTGGATTCTATAAGAGAGCAGGCTGAGCAAGCCAGGGAAAGCAAGCCAGTAAAGAACATCCCTCCATGGCCTCTGCATCAGCTCCTGCTTTCTGACCTGTTTGAGTTCCAGTCCTGACTTCCTTTGTTGATGAACAGCAACATGGAAGTGTAAGATGAATAAACCCTTTCCTCCCGAACTTGCTTCTTGGTCATGATGTTTGTGCAGGAATAAAAACCCTGACTAAGACATATATCAATATCCTGTCACAATGTTCAAAGGTTGAAAATGCTTGTATGATATAATTAATATCATCCATAATCCGAATATAAGTAAAACTATTTAAAATATAAAAATATAAAGTCCCAAGAAACTTTAAAAAGCCTCCAGATATTTCCAATGCTTCAGCCAATGAAATTCAGTAACAAGGAGAATAACCATGATTTCATTGACAGCTATGTGTCTTTAAAACTGAGTTTGCCTAGAAGCTAGGTTATCAGCTATAATGTTTCTATAACTATAAAGTTTAAAAACTATAAAGTTTAAGCATTCATAATGTCATTCTCTTTCACTTCCCATAAGTGAAACTGACTTTCAAAAATTGGGTATTTCATAATTTAATATAAAATTTCACAAATATACATTATATTTGCCCTTCAACTCCACACAGAGACTCAAATTAGATAAAATTTTAACAAAATCATATTTTAAGTAGAAGGACAAATAACTTAAAAGCATAGAAATAAATCTTACCTTCTATTTTAATATTGTCTTTGGCAGATAAGCATCAATTCACAACACTTTACTAGTTTGCAATGGGAAACAAATATGTGGCATGATACAATCATACAGTATTTGTCTAAATTTAGTTTTATTAGTTAGGAGTTAAAGTTCAATCTTACTATAATGAATTTATCTTTTAAACTATTCATAGCCTAATTTTACTTTCATGATAATTTTAACATTCAGATCCTGTGGTTTAACCAATATATATTTTGAACATTGAAACTTTCGTCTAAAGTGACTGACAATAAAAGGTAAATGATAACGTGCTTAGACACAAGTCCAAGCTCCAGATTCAGATAACAAGAGCCAAGTGTTTCAGTGCGATGTGAATATGGCTCCTGGGAAATCATCATGTGGAGTAGCTTGAGAGATAGAGCAGAAAATACCAGTCGATGGCTGTGAAAAATGTGTCAAGAAAACATTTTAATGGAATTCTTTCCACTTTATTTACCAGCGAACAGGATAACCAATAAGTACATGTATCTCTATTGCTGAGTGTTACAGCATTGCCAATTTCTCTACCTCATGATTGATAGAACCCTTGCTGTTCACCATCTGTTATTAAAGAGTCATGTTCCTCGAGCATAGTTTCTTTATATCATTTTCAATATTGTGGGCATTATACATTTCATATTATCTCTATGAAAGACCTACAGGCTTTGAATGTAACATCTGGTTTCATTGTTTTCTTGCTCTTCATCATGTTTCTGACATCTTCACTGTTTATTGAAATGTTTCAAGCTTATATATGAAGCTTTTGGAGACTGACTCTACTGCTTAAAAAAAACAAACAAACTAAAATGTGACGTGAACAGGTTCAAATGCATATGCATAGCCCATAAACGTCTCAACTTTAATGAGTAAGCCTGCTTACAGAACCTCTGCATTTAAAAATTATAAAAGGAACATTGGCCCTTTATTGAATACAGCCATTTTTTGATAGTCTATGTTGAGCCAATTAACTTACACTTATAAATGGGCATAGCAGAAAAGAGAATCTTAAGATCTATTTTGAGATGTCTCACATTACTTCAAAGAAGAGAAGAAGATTCTTTGAAGGAAGCCGATATGTAGTTATAAAGAGACTTCGGAGTTTCCAAATTAATTGAACTCAAGCAAATGAGGGAAGGATAGGTTGTATGTAGAGTCAGAGATAAAAATAATTGGATAATGGCTAACCCTGTTAGCTCAGTGGAGATCTATGAACATTTTTAAATAGAAGCAAAGATATGGGAATATTTTAGTTAAATGAAAAATAGAATAAACATCAATGAACACAGTGTAAAAATTCAATAAATTCAATTTTGTTTCACCCTGCATTTTGAAGAAATTAAGAAAACAATTTCAGTAGAAATATAATATTCCAATTAAAATATTTTAATTCTAAAATGTGTCAGTTTTTCTGTACTCCAGCAATATATAATAGATAATACTCTGAAGTGCATAAAAGTGAATTTCACTAGTCAAACTTCAGAAATTTGTAATTTTTGCTTGAAGAAAAGCAATTATTTTACAATTAATTTGTACTAACCCTGAAACAACGGTCATATATAAAAGTGGCATAAATTGATCTCCTGAGGTGTGCATACCTCTTGCCTTCTATTTAAACTTAAATATCATACCAAGACCCTGAAGAAAAGCTATGGGACAGAGAATTTTTAGATATGGATCTCTCTGTCTTGTCATGAGTGCCATATTGATTAAATACCCTTTCTATTTTTATAAACTAAAGAATAACTTTACAATCCAGTCATTTAGGTATTTTGCATGGTGTTAGCTCCTTTACTTGCTAGATTATTTCTGTAAATACTCTTCTCCACAATTAATTTGCAGATATATTTGAAGTTTTGATTTCACTAGTTTTCCTAGTATAAAATTAATGTAACTCTGCATTTTGATTGATAGTTGTTTTCAATAAGAATCTCCAACTGTTGCAAAGAGAATTTCCCCTGATGTGGGAAAGGACTGCAATCATCTGCAAAAATGAAGACAGCTACTTAGAATGTAGTTAGGATTATGCTGGTTAGATGAAATGGTAGTTATAGGTTCTCCTCCAAGATCCATAACTTCACTAGCCTTAGGTATTTGGCCAGGCATGATTTCTCTTAAATGGAGTAGGTCTTAATTCTAATTGTAAAGTCATTAGTTATGTCAAGATATGTTTGTCACTGCTACACCCTGGAGGGTATCATGCCATGCCTGTCCTTAGCTATTCATAGGCACCATGGCTAGGCAGGATGCTTGGTTAGTTTCTTCCTTTGGAAGCTTACATGGAGCTTCTGGTACCATGAAAACCAGTTCAGGGAGACTTTAAAATCATTGTCAGCTCAGTGGCCTCAGGGCCCAACATTGGAAATGTATAGTGTCTTTACCAATAGGAACTTACCCTCCATTGCAGGAAGAAAACAAAGAGAAACTTCAATGACCTATTAAGTTTTGGGGAGAGTCATTTGGATAACTGTGACCAGGAAGTACAAAAAGGTCTTCTCATACTTGATGTTCAGGCTTTTGTTGTGTGGTGTTTGGCTCTTGGACAGAGAAGAACGTGTTGTGAAGCCCAGTCCCAGTAGATAATCTACAATACAGTACATCTAAGGATCAGGGATCATTGCAGAAGAAGAGGTTGAGGGATTGTAAGAGAAAAATCACTGTTTTCTTTAAAATTGCATCTGCTGTGAATTTCAGAAGCTGAATGCATAAAATCTTACCAATATGACTACCTAAATATGAACCAACCAAGGGTAACAACAGTAACGCTAGCTAACATGGATGGTAGACAGCAGTGGAGACCTCAACCCTACACAAATAATGACAGACACTAAAGAATGCTGAGAAAGGGAGGAATAGTCTTCCCCAGGGAGGAGTATACCCAGTGGGTTTTCAGTACCAAATAAACACCCTTGAAAACATAAATTCATGTTAAAGTATATACAGTAAACAGCTTGCTCTTATAATTTTAGGAATGTATGTATGTATGTATGTATGTATGTATGTATGTATGTATGTATATAGTTATATGCTTATAGAAATTAATGAGAAAGATGAATTTCCAAAAGAACAAGGAGAGAGTAATGGTTTGGAGTCAGATAAAGAAATGGAGAATGGTGTAATTACATTATAATCTCAAAAACTACCAGAAACTTTATGTAAAGTATTTTTTAAAATATACTTTATATTTATTTATAAACTATACTTTACACACACTGTAACAAACAGAAGCATAAAAATTCCCTTCAAGTAATCCAAATTTGTTTCCTAATTATTTAATCAATACATTTAAAGGTTGTCAGTAATTTCTAAAGAAAGAAATGTCCAAAACAAACAATAAAATCATGTATAAAATTATGCACTATTGTAACTTAAAATTGTGCCTTTTTTCAGATATAGCATAATTAAAAATGTAAGTAATTTCTCTTATTTCATGTAATTCATAATATTTAGTTTCTTTGATGTTGTGGTTTAGGAGTCACCCTGCAAACCACATGAACAGTGATCCCAGTCAGATAGGAATGGTTTACTGAATGCACAAACTAATACTGATTGATCAGTACCATAGCTTGGAATTTGGAACTGAGCCATGCAAGGCATTAAACATTTTCCAAGGAAACACACACACACACACACACACACACACACCTATATACACACACCCATACACACAGACACAAACATACACATAGACACACACATATACACACATACACAGACAGACACACACAGACACATACACACACAGAGACACATACACACACGCA
>NC_034600.1:20062949-20066489 GCF_900095145.1 Mus pahari
TGCTCTTACCCGCTGAGCCATCTCACCAGCCCAAGTCAAGACATTTTAAATGTAACAGTTCATATAGGCCTTTAACTTGATGGGACCTATGTGAAGTTTGTGGATTTTCTTTTTTCTTTTTCATTAATCATTTCATTCCTTTACATTTCAAATGATATCCCCCTTCCCAGTTACCCTTCCACAAATCCACCATCACAACACCCTTTTCCTCCTCCACTTTACCTCGATTGGGGGGGGGGGCTGCTCCACCTACTTAGCTACACCTGCCTTACCCCTCTAATGTGTCCCTATGCTGGGACATCAAGCCTCTACAGGACCAAGAGCCTCCCTTCAAATTCATAAGGAATAACAAATTCAGAATAGCAAAAACTATTCTCAACAATAAAAGAACTTCTGGAAGAATCACCATCCCTGACCTCAAGATGTAGTACAGAGCAATAGTAATAAAAACTGCATAGTACTGGTATAGAAACAGAAAGGTAGATCAGTGGAATAGAGTTGAAGAACCAATTATGGTCAGTTGATCTTTGACAAAGAGGCCAAAACGATCCAGAGGAAAAAAAAGATAGCATATTTAACAAGTGGTGCTGGCTTAAGTGGTTGTCAGCATGTAGAAGAATGCAAATTGATCTATTCTTATCTCCTTGTGCAAAGCTCAAGTTCAAGTGGAACAAGGACCTCCATATAAAAACAAAAGAAATGCTAAATCTAATAGAAGGGAATTTCTCAAGATTAACACACCTCAGGACATACTGAACAGAACAGAACAGAACAGAACAGGACAGGACAGGACAGGACAGGACAGGACAGGACAGGACAGGACAGGACAGGACAGGACAGAACAACTGTCAAGCATTTTATAGCAACAATATGAAATAGCTGGAAAGCAGTAGCAAAATGGTTACAACTATTCTAGGGAGGGGGTTCAGACATAACACTTGAAGAAACTTTTTTAAAAGTAAGAACTATTATCTCATACATCTATAAAAGGGATAATAACTTGACCTAAATGTGTTAACAGCTTGTTTCCATTATGCTATAGATTCTATTCTAGTTAAATATACAGTATTTCAATTAAATTATTGGAGTGAATTTTAACTAAGGATTTCCCTAAAGACCACTTTTAACACTCATCTAATTCAGAATTTCCCATGCATCTAATTAAGTATTATGCCCAACAGGAGCATGTGCTGTTGGCACATCAAAATTAGCACTGCAATTTCAATGCCATTTGAGAACTATTTGTTGAATTAATTTACATGTATGATTTAGTCCTGTTTAGGGGATCATTCAACACCTGTTGGGTCATCTTTGCTACAAAATTTTATTGGAAGAAATAAAATTCTTTCCTACTGGTTATATTTGCTTTATTCCCTGGGTTTTCATTTAGGTAAACATGAGGTAAAATGCTCATAAAATAGACCATATCTGAGAGTTGTTCTGCTTTATACAGTGCAAAATATGAATGTATGAAATACCAATACTTTTTATGACTTAGCTTTCCTCACATTATCAGTTTGAGACAAAAATCACAGGAGTATGAAGACAGTGGATCTAGTTTACTAATACTTTTTATGACTTAGCTTTCCTCACATTACCAGTTTGAGACAAAATTCATAGGAGTAAGAAGACAGTGGATCTAGTTTACTCTTCAGCAAAATTAAGTATGTCTATGGATTCTTGACATTTCCCTGTTTGGTTTAAATGAACTCTGCCACTTGGGAACAGTGATGTACGTTTTGATATGGTTTCTACTTGCCCATTTGTTGTCTCTTGCCCCACTTCTCTGCAACGCCCCCTGTGTTTCCATTTTTTTTTTTTAAATGGGTCATGTTTTCAAATCTAGGAGGCTATGAACTTATGGTGCCTCCACTATTTCTCTGAAATGTAAGCATACAATGACCACTGGAGAGTCAGTATGGAAAACCTACAGGTATGGGCAATTAGCAAACATGGGGAAACATTTTCTCTTCTTGCTTGTTTCTCTATAACTGTCATTTGAAGCTAAATGTAAGCTCTTTACATTTCCTTCCTTCTTTTTTGTATTTAGTGTCTGTGTGTATACAGAATTAAATTCTGTGTCAGACATAAAGCACCTAAGGAACATTTAATTCCCTCTTACTTAGTGCTACCTTATAAACTTACTAGGTTCTTGTCTCAGATGCTGGTAAGTGTATGCCGAATATATGCCTTGTACATGTACTGACTGGTACAGTTTTAAAACTATCATTGCATGAAAAAGGACTTGTTCCCTTTAAGTATTAAGAAGCAATACAGTTTATTTATATTAATACAATCTGCATGTTGTCTTTTCTTCTATCGTGCTTATAGCAACCAATGGTCCTTTGTTTCTGCTGGCAGCACTATTGGACAAAATCCACTAACTAAGAATAACATTAATTTTTAAATAACTAGATAAGCCAAAGCTTGTCTTTTGTATTAAATATATCATACTTTTCTCCATTTTGGTATTTTTAATGCAGGTGCTTACTTTGTTAGAGCCTAAAAATGTTATTAAAAACACTACTGAGGATTGTCATTACTCCCTTCTCTTTGTTAGAAAAGATGATCTTAGTTATTCTGCATTAGTAGAATATAATTAGACCTAAGTTACTCAAAACAGAAGAGACTTTTTAGAATATCTAGTAACAGTATGAATCTCTAGAAAGTCTCCTACTTGTAAACACAGAGAGATTTCAATTAGGCTACATCTCATCAGTAGGCTCTACAGTCACAGGAGCAATTGTAGAAAGCACTCCTAATTGCCTATTTCTTCATAACATGCCCACCAGAAATCACACACATCATCTCTCATACTTTAAGAAGAGAAACTCTCATTATAAATTCAAATTACCCCATATTAGAGCTTGCTAACATATTTAGGAAGCAGAGGCAACTCCTGAGTTACAGAGACAAAGTTAGGAGCAGAGACTGAAGGAACGACCATCCAAAGATTGTCCCACTTGGGGATCCATCCCATAAACAACCACCAAACCCAGACACTATGGCAGATGCCAACAAGAGCTTAATGACAGGAGCTTGATATAGCTATCTTCTGAGAGGCTATGCCAGTGCCTGACAAATACAGAAGTGGATGCTCACAGCCATCCATTAGACAGAGCACAGGGTCCCCAATGATTGAGCTAGAGAACGGGCCCAAGGAGCTGAAGGTGTTTGCAGCCCCATAGGAGGAACATCAATATGAACTAACCAGTACCCCCAGAGCTCCTTGGGACTAACCCACCAATCAAAGAAAACACATGGTGGGACTGGTGGCTCTAGCTTCATATGTAGCAGAGGATGGCCTATTCGGTCATCAATAAAGGAGAGGCTCTAGGTCCTATGAAGGTTCTATGCCCCAGTATAGGGGAATGCCAGGTCCAGGAATGGGAGTGGGTAGGTTGGGGAGCAGGAGGAGGTGGGAGGGCGTGGAGGATTTTCGGAGGGGAAACTAGGAAAGGGGGTAATATTTGAATTGTAAATAAAGAAAATATCTAATTAAAAGAAGAAGAAGAAGGAGGAGGAGGAGGAGGAGGAGGA
>NC_034600.1:20066557-20073081 GCF_900095145.1 Mus pahari
GAAGAAGAAGAAGAAGAAGAAGAAGAAGAAGAAGAAGAAGAAGAAGAAGAAGAAGAAGAAGAAGAAGAAGAAGAAGAAGAAGAAGAAGAAGAAGAAAGAAGAAGAAGAAGCAAGATCATTAGTTTGAGACCCCTGAGGTCAATTGCAAAGTTCTTCCTCTATACTGGACATGTGTTTTCTGATTCTGCTAAACAGATTAAAACATTAAATGTGGTATGTGAATAAAACATATATATCCTGTGAGTAATGGATTAGAAATACACACACACACACACACACACACACACACACACATCTATATAATCCTCTTGCCATTTCCTATACCTCTATACCTTTTGTCACCACAGATGCATGACAGATGTTTACAAAGAACTGATCATCCTTCCAGTATTTTGTCTATGGGACCATATTCTGATAATAAGATAAAAGTGGAATGAAAAGCAATTTTGTAACAGCTTCCTGCAAATGATTCAAGTGGTGCATATTTGAGGATTGATATTCATTTTTCAGATTATTTTGATGAGATTTATAATGCAAGATTTATATTTTATGATTATTCAGATATTATCCTATTAAAATGCTATAAACTTACCTCACTCCAAGGTCCAATTGCTTTTATATGTATGTGACCAAATCTATTTGCTTGAGAAATCATTTCCATTGGTTTGTTTTGTGAAAGCAAATTGCATCTTAAATCTTGCCAACTGGACTTGTTAATTTAGTCACAAAATCCTAGCTCTATTTGAGGCAAATCTTTCACTTCCAAGGAATTTATTTTCTTCTGTCAATTTCTACCTAATTAGCATTGCCTGTTTGTTACATGCATTGACTTTGTATGTACTAAACTCATCACTTTAGTTTTGTTAAGTGAAGAATAATATAATATATAATTAATAATATAATATATAATTAATATATAATTTTTTTTGTGTGTGAGCATGTATATATGTGTGAGTGTGTGTGTGTGTGTGTGTGTGTGTGTGTGTGTGTGTGTGTGTATGTGTGTGAGTATGTGTGTGTAGTACTCTAAGCATACATCTGGGTTTCTGGCTCTTTAAATCATTCCACCATATAGTTGAGATGATATTATTTTGGCAAAGTGGCACTTGTAGCTCCTACTGTAGATATTAGCCTCACTAGCCATGCCTTGTTGACTAGATTTCCAGTGCCACACATGAATTACCTTCTTTTGAATGGGCTTTAATTCCAATGAAATGGCTGTTGGTTTCCTCCAATACATAAGTGCCATTACTGCATCTTTGAAGTATATTATGGGGCTGGTCAACGTTGTGACTCACAGGAATTACAAATGTGTATGAAAATTGGTTCATCTATTCTCTTGTCAGCTTTCATAGCACCTTCCTGTACCATGACTTCTATTATTCAAATAATTGGCCTATAAAATTACTGAGGCTGTTTAATATATATATATATATATATATATATATATATATATATATATATAGTAAATTGATATATATATATCAATATATATATATTGAGAAATTGATATATATATAGATATATATATAGATATATATATCAATTTCTCAATATACCCAAATTCTGACACACAGTAAGTTTGCAATCTTTATTTCTGAGTAGTGTTTTAAGATTAAATTGTTCATAAAAATAAATTGGCTTTATAAACAAAACTTTTTTGTTTGTTTAAAAGTTCAGTAAACTAAGATTCTAGAAAGCGTATGTTCTTAAAAAAATAAACTAGACCATTTCTCTACACACCATTTTGGTATATCTAGATAAGTTAATAATCAAATGCAATCCTATGATGGCATTTTCTGTATATGTCATGAAGATACTTTGTACTCAACCAGATGTTCTGGAATAATTCAGGAAAAATGTTGCTTCGAAATTCTGGTTCCTGCATGAACATATTCATTTTACTAGAATGTTAACAATAATGACAGCAGCATTAACTTGTGATTTATATTGGGCTTGCAAATTTAATTGGACATTTCATGGTAGCCATGGCTCAGAAGAAACTGGGGGAAAGTTTAATAGAGAAAAAATGATAGAGTAAAGAAAGGCTCTTCAGGTAGAGTAGCTAGGTCAAGGCTGGCTCTGGAGATGGTAGTCTGACTGGCATTTTCATCACAGAAACAAGGATTGTATAGAAACACAGTCTTTCACTTGGTGCAATATAATATTACTATACTATTTACTATACATATTCATCTGTGCTTTCTGACTTTGGAACAGATAGCATTTTGAACATAGAATCAGTGTTTTCACACAGGACAACATAACCAGAAATAGGAATGACATCTCATAAAAATTGGAAGGTCTGTGAAATACAGTTAATCAAACCAAACACTGCAATTTTCATTTCAAGGTGGGCTAAGAAGATCCTGAGGAGGAAAGTGAAGAGCTTCACCTTGCATATTATTTGATCCCCTTGGCACAGATATCAAGGAATTTTTAAATCATTTAACTTTTCTAACATATAACATTTTTAAAATTATTTCCTCTTGAAAATTATTATAATAAATGTAATAGGATATAGATGAGAGTCATTCCACATTCATGTATTTAATCTTCAATAGTATGGTTATCTCTGAAAGTCTTACTGACATTCATCTTTTGTGCCTAACAATCTCTGCGTGGAATTTAGCATATTTACCACACTGTCATACAAAACACTGTAAAAAAAAAATCTAGCTAGTTCATTGGAAATTACAATATCTATAAATATTCAATGATTGTTTTAGCACTAAATAGACAATCATAAATCTCTTTATTCCATTGTCTATGTCTCACCTTTAGATTTATAAAATAATTTCAAAAGCTTTTTTTGCAGGAAGCATCTTGCTATAAGCTATTCTATATTAACCAAGTAGAAGAAACACATTTACTGTTTGCAAGAAATGATGTTACTTTGAAAATCCTTTGTCTTTATTAAACTGATTTTATAAAGAAACATTACTGAACTACTATATTTAAATAGTAAATATAGTATTTACTATATTTACAATATTAGGATGTGATTGACAATAGCACATCTTATTAATTGCTTAAGACATTTATTTATTTTCATTGTTTAGTTTTGATATTGCATTTTACATTTATTTCCCTCTTTTCTTTCCTACCTCCAGTACTTGCCATATTAACACCCCCTACTCTCCTTTATTTATGGCTGCAATTGTGATTGCATGTGTATAAATTTATACATATATACCTTAGTATAACCTTTTTAATGGCTGATCATTTGTCACCAAACAACCAGTCGATATGGTCTTCCCTCAGAAAGATGATCTCCAATGCACACAGCTTTACTCAGTTTTGTGTGTGTGTGTGTGTGTGTGTGTGTGTGTGTGTGTATGTGTGTGTGTAATATTGAGGTCTTGTAGACTTTCTGTTGTGCAATTTGGCATGTACATTTGTTTCCTCATTTTTTTTTATCTTACATATACTTTGGATGTTAGAAGAATCAATCTCATATCAAAGTCCCTCATACTCTGGCTCTTACAGCATTTCTGTCCCCTCTTCAGCAATGTTCCCTAGTCTTAAGTTTTATAGATCGATCCATAATAACCAAGCTCCAAAACTCTGCATATCAATTTGTTGTGGTTTTTCTGAGCTGTACTCTGCCTGTTGTAATTAGAAGTTTCCTTTATGAGGGGTAAGGAATATATTTTTCTGTTGGTATAAGAACAAGCATATAGAGATGCTGGTTAGGGATTTCATTGGTTTAGTAAATTAGTAGTTGCAGATTCTCCTCTTTTAGACATAATCACATTAGCAATAATTCATTGGCTAAATTTCCGGTACCATGTATGCTATCCCTTTTGATGAGTGAGTCTTAAGTCAAATGCAAGAGCTGTTGGTTACTATTGCACCCTTAGGGTTATTGTGCCAGATAAGTCATTGATATAGTTCGTAGATCTCCAAGTTGATAGTATTCTCTGTTAGTTGCTTCCCTCCTTTGGACGGTAAATGGTACCTCTTAGTAGCATGAAAGCTACAATTTGCATTGTGTGTGTGTGTGTGTGTGTGTGTGTGTGTGTGTGTGTGTGTGTGTGTGTTTTGTTTCTTTTTATTTTGTTAAGTTTAGCCACTTATACCTATACTTTTTTTCTTTTTTTTTTCTTTTTGTATATTTAATTTATTTACATTTCAAATGTTATCCCCTTTCCTGGCTTCCCCTCTGGAAACTCCCTACCCCATCTTCCCTTCTCCTGCTTTAATGAGGGTGCTCACCCACCTACTGACCCACGTCTGCCCCCCACACCCCGCCGTGACATTCCCCATACACTGGGGCATCAAGACTTCCCAGAACCAAGGGCCTTTCCTCCCACTGATGTCCTACATGGCCATCCTTTGCTACGTATGCGACTGGATACATGGGTCCCTCTATGTGTACTCCTTGGTTGGTGGTTTAGTTCCTGGGAGCTCTTGGTGGTCTGGTTGGTTGATATTGATGTTCTTTCTATAGGTTTCAAACCCATTCAGCTCCTTCAGTTTTTTTCTCAAACTCCTCCAATGAAGACCCCTTGCTCAGTCCAATGTCTGGCCACTCTATTTGTAAGGCTCTAGCACAGTCTCTCAGGAGACAGCTATATCAGGCTCCTGTCAGCAAGCACTTCTTGGCATCTGCAATAGTGTCTGGGTTTGTTGTCTCTATATGGCATGGATTCCCAGGTAGGGCAGTCTCTGGATGTCTTCCCCTTCAGACTTTGCTCTACACTTTGTCTCTGTATTTCCTCCCTTGAGTATTTTGTTACCCCTGAAGCATCCACATTTTGGTCTTCCTTTAGCTTGAGCTTCACATGGTCTGTGAATTTTATCTTGGGTATTCCGTGCTTTTAGGCTAGTATCCACTAATCAATGAGTCCATACCATGTGTGTTCTTTTGTGAGTGAGTTACCTCACTCAGGATGATATTTTCTAATTTTATCCATTTGCCTAATAATTTCATGAATTCATTGATTTTAATAGCTGAGTCCATTGTGTAAATGTACCTCATTTTCTGTATCCTCCTCTGTTGAAGGCCATCTGGGTTCTTTCCAGCTTCTGGCTATTATAAATAAGGCTGCTATGAACAAAGTGAAGCATATGTCCTTGTTATATGTTGGAGCATCTTTTGGGTATATGCCCAGGAGTAGTATAGCTAGATCCTCAGGTAATACTATGTCCAATATTTTGAGGAACTGTCAGACTGATTTCCTCAGTGTTTGAACCAGTTTGTAATCCCACCAATATCAGAGGAATGTTCCTCTTTCTTCACATCCTTGCCATTATCTGATGTCACCTGAGTTTTTGATCTTATCCATTCTGACCAGTGTTAGGTGGATTTGGACCCTATAATATTTTATAAAAAATAAATTTATTGTAATAAGAAAAGATAATAGATATAATAAACCTCTAGCATTTTGAATTAAAGAGTGAACTCAGCTTCTGTGTCATCCATATGATGCGTCTTGGTTATATCAATAAATTTTACTTGGAATATAAAAATATTATAAATATTAAATTGGAAACACTGCAAAACTGAATTAGTGCCACTAATTTAATGTTTTTAAGCATATTTAATACAGTATTAAATATAATTTCAGAGTCCAAAGAAAGTGGTATTAAAGTGGAATATTTATCTTTTTATCATTTGGATTAGAAGGAGGTAGACTTCAATGTCCTGTAACTTTCATAAGTGGAGCTATGCCATTTATGAAATATAGTCAATCTTAGTAACATTCATTAGAAAGTGTGATCTGCAATAGTTTCTTTTAGAAGGAAATCGGTAATTACTGTGGTGCTGAAAATGTCCCTATCTATATTCATGTGATTAGTGAAACATGGAATTTACAATTTTAAGTGCATAATACTAGAAATGTAGAAATGAAGAAATGTAGATCTGGCTATATACATTTAGTACTTATGTGGGTTAAAAAGTGAACTGAGCTTAATAGCCCAACAATTTGAACTGAATTTGCAAAGATAATATGTTGTTATATACATTAAGTGAATTCCTAGCATCCCCATATTTATCTACTATACTTTGAGGCATATAGCAGGTGTGATATTTCTATTTATGTATTTATTTATTTGTTCATATTTTCCTTTGCACTGGTTAGCTCCATGAGTAAAGTTTTGTGGAACATTTCTCAGTATCATAGTATAGCAGTGTAAACTGGATTCTCACTAGAATGAGTTCACAAGAATCAGTCTTAAATATAAAACAAGACTTCAGGGTTATTGCACAATAGTAGCACACAACTCTAAAAACATCAGGGGACAGATAATAAAGATTCAATATGAAAGATGGCAAAGAGGGAGAGTGGCTCCATAAAAATCTAAAACCAGTTATCATTCCTTTGCATATTCTTAACGGTTTATCTTTCATTTTCATCAAACATTCTTTCATTTCTCAGGTTTCCCTTATGGGCCAAATGAGCCATATTTTAAAATCTAAATATATTGGTATGATTTAGATTATATTTGTAGCATGTCCTGTATTAATATGAAAGTGACTCTCCAGATTAGAAAAAGGACAAAAAAAAAAAAAAAAA
>NC_034600.1:20073427-20075448 GCF_900095145.1 Mus pahari
AAAAAGGACTAAACAGAATGTACAGTTGATTTTAAATAATGTCACACAAAAGAACATGTTTGTTATGTGTCCTGGTGTTTAGTGTTAATTTTTGGATGAAAATCTCCATAATTAGCAATTACTACTGGATAAAGAAGTTATTTCTCTGATAATTTCTTTCTTACCTGTAGCTTTTCTGTTTACATTAGTTATACCTGGCATTAAATGGTAGAATTTCATTAGACTTCATTATAGATTGTTTGCACTTTTCTCTGTTCTATTTCTTTTAGTTAATGGGCTCATCCATAGACATTAATTTCCACCTACATCAAGGAACACTTACATTCCTGGGGCATATTCTCCACTTCTTACCAGTGGCTAGCTTATGAATGTTATGTCAGTAAAGATTTCTCATCTATTCTCCCCATGCTCTGCTCTGTAGCATCAATGTACACACACCAAAATGATATTTCTGAAAAGGGTTCATGCTTGGACATACTGTCAGATCTTTCCTTTGCTCCATATTGACATCAATCTAGTCTAGATCCCTCTTTGTGCTTTTCCTGAGTAAGTTTTGTGAACTTCAATTTGTTTACCCTATCTTCACTCATTCTTTTCAAATATTATCTATACTGCCCCCCAAATTTATTTCAAGTTGAATTCAGACCAGGTGTCTTATTTTTAAACCATGTCAGTGTTTCTCTTACAGCAACATTTCCTTATATGCCTGGAAGGACTTTCCTGACTCAGTCCCTGTTTATTTCTTTAAACTTTTTCTGTTTATTCAAGCTATATAGGCATCCTTGTAGCACCTTATTTCTACCCAACATCTGCTTCTATAGAGATAGAATGAAATATGCATCTATCTTTATTGTAGTTCTTACTTAGTGTTTGGGTTTTAATTTTGGATTTGTTTCCTTTACAAAACTTCTACTACATTGTTATGTCACATTACACTTTCTTGACAGTTTGATTTCTTGATGTTGTTATTTGATTAGTGAGTTTATCTATTACTGGGCACTATGTAATATAAAAAGTACTATTAAGTTATCCCCAGAAATATGAATGATTAGGCCAACCAACAGATGTGTGAACTAATAAATCTACAAAAACTGATAGATACTATGATGGAGGAATAAGAAGAAATGATAAGAAAGGGTTGGTGAAAATGTAATCTTAGAAAAAATAGAATCACTTTTAGAGAGTAAGAGTGAGGTAACCCAATTACAAAAGAACTCACGTGTTATGCACTCACTGATAAGTGGATATTAGCCCAGAAACTTAGAATACCCAAGATTCAATTTATAAAACACATGAAACTCAAGAAGAATGAAGACCAAAATGTGGACACTTCTCCCCTTCTGAGAATTGGAAACAAAACACCCATGGAAGGGGTTACAGAGACAAAGTTTGGAGCTGAGACGAAAGGATGGACCATCTAAAAACTGCCCCACCCAGGGGTGGGAGGGCATTGGAATAGGAGTCAAGGAGAGAGGATTAACCAACTGCATAGCATAATGATATAGACATATAAAATGGCATAATGAAATCTATTAATTTGTATGGTAACATAAAAACTATATATTTTAATGTTTGCATGATTCAAAAAAGTAGATATGATGTAAAGCTGCATTTCTCAAATGGAATAGCTCAGATGATGAATTTTAAAAATCAAGAGTATATATTTCATTAGTAGCAATTAAGAATGGAATCCTTGATTGCATGACTTACTTTCATTTATCTTTTAAGAAATCATCATACTGTCTCTCATAGTGGCTGCACCAATATGCATCACCACCAGCAGTCCTCATCATTCCCCACATACAAACTACAGGGTATTGTAATTTCTACTCTAATTTACATTTTCTGATGCCTAAGGATGTGGAACATATTTTTCCCAATTTTTTGGAACGTTTAAGAACTTCCTCTTCAGTTCTGAAGCCTATTGATTAATAAAAATATATGGTACTTAGGAGCATTTAACTCTCTCTCTCTCTCTCTCTCTCTCTCTCTCTCTCTCTCTCTCTCTCTCTCTCTCTCTC
>NC_034600.1:20076629-20106296 GCF_900095145.1 Mus pahari
TCAGATGACATTTTCACAGGGGTCACTTACAACGGTCCGAAAACATAGATGTTCACAGTATGATTCCTAACAGCAGCAAAATTACAGTTACCAAGCAGAAGTGAAAATAAATCAATGGCTGGGGTCAAAAACCACACAATGAACTGCATTGAAGATCTCAACATTCAAAAGGTTGAGGACCATTGATTTAGAGGAAAGTAGAGGAGGATGAATAAGAGCAAAGTGTATAAGCAAGTATTCCATAAGGAAATGCATTCTTTTGAATGCTATCTCTAAAATCCTAGCAAAAACAAAACAAGAACAGTTATGTAGAATGTATTCTGAGCTGTCAGAACAAGTTACTGTTTCATATGAATGACTCACAAAGTAAATGTCTTTACTTCAGATGTAATGATAAAGCCACTCACACATTTTCTTAACATTTCAATTCTTTAGTATGTTTGTACAAAATAAGGGTAATAGGATGTCTTGTTGCATTCATCTAACTCCTAGCTGCCCTATACAATGTACAGCCACCTCTGTTCTGTATGGAATCAATATAATGCAATGTGAACATGCAAATGGAATAAATGATTTTTTTCTCTGGCTACTCACTGTTTTGCTACGGGCTCTGTTTTGCTTTGCTTTGCATTTCTCTTTAGATGGATTTGGTGACCTTTTCTGTGTTTGAGTAAGCTTCCCCAGTGCTTTCATTCGGTGATTAAGAGGCTTTCACTATGCAACCAGTTTGACATGGTCATTACTTAATGCTCACTTAACAAAATTCTACAAGACCAAATTATCACAGTGGGTGAAGGAACAGATGGCCAGCTGGCTAGAATCCATGCTCTCTTTGTTTGATGATTTCTCAAGTCTGCCACAAAGAAGCCACATGTGCGACCTTAGGAGGCAGTCCAAACAGCAACTGGTCTGTCCAGCTGTGCTTCAGCATCCTCAGCTGTGAAGTTTGAGTCTGTGCCTTTCCCATCTGAATGAAACTGGAATACCTCCTGCTCAGTAATTAAAATGGCAATCAGGAAGGACAGATTTCGAGAAGTAACACAAATTCTACCACATCCAATCACTGCCTTCAAAGTAGAAGGGATCGTGCAAAAGTACATCTGTTTTAAATACTCATTAATTGATAAGATTGTGATATTTTGAATACTGCAATGTTATTCAACAACAACAAAAAAATGTGGCTTGACTCCAAACTCTAAATGGGTAGTATTAATAAATAGGGCTACGAAAATCTATATCTGTTCTGCAACCATTGCTGTTTGCTATTGATTGTGATAGAAGTTTGGCATACATATTGAAATTTTAAATATTTCAGTCAGTGGGCATCCATGTTTGAAATGCTATCAAGTGTATATAGTATTAGGATCTGATGATAAAGAATAAAGCACAGAGGTATACTTTGTACAAGCAGTTAATAATGGGCTGGAGGAGACAAAGGAAACCTATCATACAGTTACAAATGAAACAATATTCAGTGAGATGCTGAGGTACCCCCAGCAAATGGAGCAGGAGGTGAATAAGGTGAAGGGCTGTCAGGGAAAGATTGATGAAGAACATGGAAATTCTGTAGTGGCTTAGAGAAGCATGTAACATAGTAAGATTGCCTATGCTCCAGAAATATGGGCTCAAATATTTCTATAACAATCTTATGTAAAACTGTGGTCCCTATTCTATTGTTAATATATTCCTTTTCTAGATGGATGGAAGAGCTGAAGGAAAACTTAAGTGATACCTTTGGAGTCTATAGCATCTGCTAATGTGAATCCTTAAGTTTTTCTTGTTTCTGTTTCTGCTTCTGCTTCAGTATTTCCCAAAATGTGTATCCATGTGCTTGAAGTTACTGTAGAGGCCAGAAGAGGGTGTTAAATCATTTAACTAGGAGTTGCAGAAAGTTGAGAACTGTCACATAGGTTCTGGAAATTATATTTCATTCATTAAGAAGAGCAGGTAGGGATTTTAATCCTTGAACCGTCTTCCCAACCCCAAGTTTCTGTTATTTATTACATAGCTGGTAAACTCTGATGTACATAGTTATTATATAAATTACTTGCACAGATTTTTCTTCATTTTTGTTTTTGTTTTGGTTGGTTTTGTTTTTGTTTTTTGGAATCAGCCCTCTAGATAAAAAACTTTGAGATGATTTCTTTACATTAGTTAAAAATTGTTAAACACTAGGTTATAAATTATGTACATTACAAATTTTCACAGAATTTGTCACATTGAAACTCTAAATTGTTTTTCCTTTACATGCTTATTTTCTGTTTCTGTTGTATTTATACCATTGACAGGGAAGGGGCTGAAAATGTCCCTTGAGCTTTTATTTACTAAATTTAATAATGTTATAAAAATATAATAGAATATCAATTAATTAAATAATGGTTTCCAGATGGTAGCTTATCTATTGATAGACATATTTGTAGATCTCACTTTATAATACTTTTAGAAAGTCATAGGTAAACATTTTTCACTTGTATTCACTACATATAGACCTATAAATAAAATCACACCTTCTTCAGACAGTAAATATTAGTGATTAACTAACATATGCCCAGAAATAACATCTTGAAGACCTTTTAAAAGCATATATAGTACGCTTTTCTGCTTGGATGATGAAATATTCAGAGCTGAGGTTTCCCATCATGCATGTGGGATTTTAAAGCTTTTAGTCACAGTTGTGAAAGATGGGTGACTATGGAAAAGGATAGAGATCACTTTACAACAATGTAATAGCTGGATTAGTCCTTACTAGCATTTGAAACATTAGATCATACAAACCAAATTTGGTACTTATATTTGAAAGTTTTATATATATATATATATATATATATATATATATATATATATATGATATGTATATGTACTTTATTGGTAAGTGATATATCATGTGATATATCTGTGTCACAATGATTAAATCTATTAATCAATGTAGTATATATAATAACTTACTTAGAAAATTCATGATTTACCATCAACAAGCTGAATTCTAAACAAGAGTTATAAAAGGATAGAGCTCAACTGAAGAAGATGTTTTTCTTTGACATTACCTTCTCTCATACCATTTCCTGTCCTCCTTGATGACACCCAGGTCATCTAGGAGAATGACTAGAGAATGCTTCCTAGTTATTGCTGCTAAATTGGAATACTTTCTTGGTTTCCATCACTATGAAAACCCATGTGTCACTGCAGTATGAATCTATGTTACTGTTACTGCTGAAAATACGAATATTATTAGTCAATAAAATACTAGTAATACATTAGGACTATGGTTCCCTTAATCATCTCCATTTCCATAAGAGAGCTGCTAACTCAAGGAGTATAGCTAGAGAATGTTACCCTCTTTGAGAAGACTGAATTTCAAGAACTTCAAAGTACAAAGTGGCTTACATGATAGAAATGTAGTTTCTCAAGTTCCCAAGGTTGAAAATCCAAATACAAGGTGTTTTCTTGTTTCCTCACATAGAATTTAGGTGAGACAGAACTTTTTCTCACCTTTTGTGTGACTAAATATAGTCTCCTAGTGTATACCAGCTGAGTAGATGAGGTCATTTACACATGACTCCATTTAATCTTAATAATTTCCTTACAATTTCTTGGTCCCAGAACATTCACATTCTAAGATCCTAGTGATTAGGGCATTATTTATTGATTGGGTATAAGATGACCTTTAAAAGTCTCATAGATTAAACACTTGGCTCCCAGATAATATATCTAATCTATGAAAACTGATAAAATCACAAAAGCACAAACTAAACCAATGGATTAATCCACTTACTAAATCATTGCAGTAGAGGGTAAGGGTTGGCTCAGAGGGGGGTGGGTGTTTTGTCTAAGTGATCTCTGCCCTATATCTACTGTCCCCTCCCTCTCTCTCCCTTTCCTCTTTCTCTCTCTCTATTTCTCCCTCCTTCCCCTCATTTCTCCCTCCCTCCCCCTACTATCTCATGTGTGAGGGCATAGGTGTGTGCATATGTTTATGTGTGTGTGTATCGTGCACAAAACAAGACTTGTGGCTCTAGATATTTATTTTTACCAAGTATCAAAAGCAGTATTGTTATTATTAATTGCTTGAGAATTTCAGACAATATATTTTGAAAATATTCAACCCTTCAACTCTTTCCCTTACCACCCTGTCAAATACTCCTCCCCTGCCCTTCTTGTCCAGCTTTCCAACTTTGAGATTTCTTCTTTCCTTCTTTCTTTTCTTCTTTCCTTCCCTATGGAGTTCAATTTATGTTGTCAAACTAGTCTTGGGATTGGAGCTTGTTCTGGTATGTGATCATCCTACAAGTAATCACACTATCTTTTTAAAAAAGAAAAAAAAAAGAAACAACAATAATCAAAAACCAAATAATCAAAGACTCTTCCATTCCCAAAAACCATCACAGGCTAATAATTCCCTAGCTAGTGGTAGGCTTATATATCCACCTCCCACACTTGATTTTGAGATTTTCAAGGTCCTATTCCTTATATCCCATAACAAATTCCTGTCCCCTGTGGATGTTTTATCTAGAATACCTCTGAATATTCAAAGTTAAGATCTAGAAATGAGAAAAAACATGAAATGTTTATTTTTCTATGTCTAGAGTATTTAGTCAAGATTGTTGTATCTAGCTCTACCCATTTACCTTTCTTGTTTCTGCCCAACCACCATGACTTACCCTCTCTTCTTTTCAACTCCTATCTGTCTGGATGTCTCACTATATCACAAAGACCTGTGCAAATGTGACCACAAAAGTATGCACTAAAGCCTCTGAAATGAGTACTCAAACAAATCTTTGCTCCTTCAGTTTTTTTCTCTCAGATATTTTTTACAGCGATCTGACATCTCAGGCATTAATAAATGAAATTTTCATGGCAAAATTCATTTTCAATAGGTCATTGCAGTTATAAATTAGTAAACATCGACTAATGTTATCATGCTGAATTTAGAGTGGGCTGCAGTTATGAAATGTATGATGTATGAAAAAAAAGAAGAGGGGAGGAACAGTGAAAATTTTGATTTCTTTAAAAAACACAGATAATATGTTTCATTTTAATCTCAGGTGTGAATTATGGCCCTTCTTCAGATTATTTACAGCAGCTAACTAGGTTCTAGCAGAGACATGATTTTGCCAGCTGCACATAGTTTCTGCAACTGTGTGACATTGGGAATTTGGGGTCTTTTCAGAGAACATATTAAAGCCAAAGCACCAAGAACTGGGAGTGGTTTGTTGGTCGGTTGCTATTGGTTTACTGTTGGTTATTGGTGATGGTTTGTTAATTAATGACACACAAGAAGAAAGAAGAAGGAACTAGATATCTTGACTACGAAGATCAAATTTGCCCTAAGGAACTTGATGCTCCTAATCAGCAGGAAGTAGTCTGACTATATTCACTCCTATCTAGTGTTAGGGGGTTGAAATGGCCGAAGGGGAGTATAAATGGGTGGAAGAAAAAAGAATCACAAAGTAGCAACATTGCAGAGGGGAACAAAGAACCAGGGAAAATTAGTGTAAAGACAAGCGGGGATTGGCAGGATGTTCTGAATAACCAAGTGATGTTGCCAGTGACCACATGACCTCATTATCAGGAGCCCCTAGAAAACATAATTTCTTTTGAGAGTGTAGTTGATGCCTTGGTGTCTATTTTGTACCCTCCAGAGCTCAGAGGGAATGTTTTTGCTGTTTAATGCTACAGAGTGAGTGGAAATTAGCTGCAGCTATCCTGAAATGAATACAAGGCCAGGAGAGCATGCTGTGTAAGCACTGGTCATCTCAGGCCTCCCGCAGACACTTGCTTACTGACAGTGGGTTTTGAAGGGGACAGTTTGTCAGCATGTCCTGGAAAAAGGCTGCTTACCACAGATTTTAATTTACATGATTTTCCCCAGAGCATTTACAGTTTGAAGAGGAATCTTGAAATCTTATTAATCTTGCTTATTTTCCCCAATAATGATTTTTTTATTTTGTTTCAAGTAGTTTAATTGTGATTTCAAATACAAAATAGTTTAGATGAGCTTTTCCTAACATAACTGAATATTGTACATTTATATTTATGAGAAAGAACAAAGAAAAGAACAAAAACAGAAAGAGGCTACATAGAAGACAGTTTTAGAGCATCTATCCCATAAGAATATCTGAAGTAACTTCCATTTTCAACAAGTTTAATACATTATTATTATTATTATTATTATTATTATTATTATTATTATTGTTATTGTTATTATTATAGATATATGTTTAGGTGTGTGTGTGGGGTGGGGTTGGGTGTGATTGCAAGTGCCTGCAGGGTAAAGAAGAGGATGTTGGATGCCTAGAGCTGCAGTTAGAAGCGTCTGTATGACTGCCAACAAGGCTACTGGGAATTAAACTCATATGTTACATGAACAGTGTTAACCATTGAATCATCACTTTATCATTCCAACTAGTTTTTTAAAAAGTAACCACGGTTTAAAATTACAAAAAGAAAATATCCAAATCTTAATAAATGTAAACACAACACTGAGTGATGATTTCCATATGTTTATTAAAACAAGAGTTGTAACCAACTTTTGAGTCTTAACTGTTTCTCTTTCAATTGTCCAGCAACAACAAATTGAAAGCCTATAGTTTCGCAATGACTACATTGCTGTTTATTTATTATGTAATTTAATGAACACATTCAATTTTAAGAACTATCTTCAAGATTTTAGAGGCATAACATATAACCTAAACCAATCCTGAATGTACGTCATCTCGAAAATGATAGCATATTTGCTTCTTAAGAGTCTGTCTGTTCTCTACAACAGTCATAATTGGAGCACAGCGTTCACTGTTGAAGAGGAAAATTGTGTTACACATATGAAAATAATTTTAACTCTGTTATTAGCATTATGAAGAGATGGAAGCAAAACACCCCAGTATATGAATCTATTGTTTTTGTAAGCAATTAATCTTGTTGTCATACTTATATGAACTTGCATAAAAATGCCTGGAAGAATGTTGTTGCACTCAGTTGTTCATTAATTTTGATCACATGCTGTCCCCATTATGTTAGGAACTACTTAAATTTTCCCTAGAAAAATATTACAGCATTGATTTAAAAATCCCCAGAAGCCTTTTAGATTTGAAAGTTCATCTATGCTCTTTGTTAAGAGTGATATCACCAAATGTATTGGTCTAGTAAAATAGTTCATATTACCAATCATAAGTGGAGCTCATAGCCACCAGTTTCTGTGCTTCTCAATGTCTGTATTACAAAAATGGTGCCAAGTTCTTTAGAGAGCTGTTTTGAGTGCAAAGGCATTGACAAAAGATTTGTAGGTGTTCTTTATGTTAAAACATCTAAGTGGCTCAGAAACACTAATTTGTTTTCAAACTTTGGTTGTAGTTACATCATTTTTAGTGCTATATATAAGTCACCTCAACCAAAGCCAACAAGTTACAAGAGACATAGGAGACATACTTCAAATATAATACAGTCTTGGCTGTTAAATTTAACAACATAGAATGTAAGGGGAGAGGGGAGAAGGGATATAAAATGACTAAAGTTCATTATATAAATGTATGAAACTGTCAAACAGTAAAAATGTTAAAGAGATTATCATAACGCCATGGGGAAATCTCAGAATTAAATTTCTAGAAACCATTACCTAAACAATGAAAGGTATTAATCCTAAGCATGTACCACTCACAGTACTGGTGAGCTGTGAAATTTTCTTTAAAATCAACTGCACAAAGTTGAAAATGAAATGTACTCTGATATTATGAGCTTACTTTTTCTGCTGCCCTCAATACTAATTCCACTGAAAGTGTTGATCACAAGTTACTAGCACAGTGCCTACAACACAGTTAGTGCCTCGTGAATAGATACTACTAATGTAAGGGCTAGCTTTGTTCCTATCAGTACAGAAAAACAACTTCACATATTATAAGCAGTTAATTTTACTTATTAGTATGCCAAGATCTAAAATAATACTTTTCAACATCAAATTGCCATTTGGATGTGCATAAATTGCACAAAAATGGAAGTTTCCCTATATTCCTCATTTGCACGAGATTAACCTTTTCATCACTTTAAGAAAAGATAACTAGAAATAATTGTTACATATTTTAATTATATGTAACATTAAATACAAAACAATTATGACTACCAAGAAAGTTTTGTGGGTGCTCATCTATTTTATCTTTATGTTCTAACTTATTTTATAGTCATCTGTCTTTATTCAGGCTCAAAAGTATATGGATTTATTGGTATATGGATTGTTTGATTAACAAAATAAAGCACTGTCAATAATGTTATATAATGCTACATTTTTATTAATATATTTGTCAAAGAATTAGGATATATGCAGTCATGAAAAATATTAATACAATTCTGCAATTAAAAATAACAATTTTAAAGCTTCAACCATACTAGAAAGATAAAAAGAGGATATGGTTACAAATTCAGAAGGCTTGAAATTTGTTAAGTATGAAAAAACTTCTAAAAAGCAACCACATTAATTTGTGCAAAGGAGCAGCATGATTGATGTTTTAAAGAATAAACCTAGAAGAGGGGGTGTTGTACATAGATGCCATTATTACCAATTGTTATTGACATAGTTTCATTTTGTCAGATGTAACAGAAATCTACTGTGCAGGAACCAGGATTCTTCCCATATGAAGTTTATGGCCTCAAGCAAAGGGGATAGGAAGCCTCTCATCTCAACTCTCAAGCTTTTTGCCCTGAGAAATCAAAGCATGCATGAAAGGTGTAGAGAGACTAGAGGCTGGAGAGCTGACTCAGTGTTTAAAAGTGATTGCCCTATAATCATGAGAACTGGAGTTCAGATCTCAGTCCCACATAAATAAGTCAGGAATCCCTACAAATACCTCAAATGAGCCTGGAGGATTACTGCGACATGTTTGCTTCTAGCCCAGCTGTGCATGCAGAAGCACCAGTTTCAGGAAAAGACTTACCATGAAGGAAGGACTGAGGAGTGATAGCAAAGGTCAAAATAGACTCTTTTCTGGATACAGAAACAGATGATCCCAACTGATAGAGTACACACAGATCACACACACACACACACACACACACACACACTAGGGAGGGAAGAGGGAGAGAGAGATGTACACAGAGGCACGCACAGATGTAGACATAAGTACAGAGAGAGGGAGAGAAGGAGGGGGGAGAGAGAGAAGGAGAGACACACAGACACACACAGATACAAAACACACACACACAGATATAGATATAAGTACACACAAAAATATACAATCTAAAATAACAAATCTAATGAATATATAGAATCAGGCATACATATAATTATGATTAAGTTCTTTTGATGTAATTGAATTCAAAGATTATACTAATGAGAAAAAGTATCATTAGCATTAGAGCCTTTCTATCTATATCTATTATATCTAATATATTCTGATCCAATTGCTGAAGATGCTTATATTAGGGGAGGCTTTTGAGTGCTGCATTATTTATAGAAATATGCTCAGTGAATTCATGCTGACTATTTACATCTGTCATAACTAACATTAATGCAGACTGACAACTTGTGAGAAGCATGGCTAGCTAGGAAAATTGTAGACTTTGTAGTCAGGCAAAGTATGATAAAAGATTTACATTCTGATTAGACATGTTACTTAACATCTTTATGCCTGTTCCCCCCCCCCCAAATCCAGGATATATTCTTACAATATATATTTTAACAAGTAAAAACTTAAAGGATTCTAGAAAAGAAAATCCTTCCCCTCTGTGATTTACTTCACTCTTGTCCTTAAAACAAACAAACAAACAAACAACCACTGGATTTCATTGACTGAGAGAAATACCAACAGTAATGGTAATCCTTTCCTAAAACCCTGGTGACAGCTGAGGTCATGATCCCCTTTGGGATGCAAATACAAAGAGCTGCAACTCAAAAACTCACATCTGCAGAGAATCCCAGAGACTGAATCAAGAACAGAACTGTGTTCCCAAGGAGTTTACAACTTAGGATTCCTCAGGCAAATCTTTTTCCAGGTTTCTGTCTATTACTGGAATCCACAGGAGTGCATGCCCAGCAACACATCTTCCCTTCTACTAGAATAAAGGTCTGTCACAGATTTCCCTGTTAACTTTCTCTAACACTCTAACACTCCACAGACTCCAGTGGTTAACTGATGCTGGTGGAGAGCTAGATCAATAAGAACATAATTCTGCACAAATGACTTACCACTGAATTATGGGCACCACGATTTCTTATTAGATATGGTTCTTCATGAATTAACCACTCAGGACTTTGTCTGCCCTCTCACCATGAAGACTTTATTTTCAGCTTTGTTAGGATTCCTCCCATTGTTCTCGCCTAACTTTTCTCAGTTCTTCCCTGTATTAAACTGTCTGATCTCACCTTCTTGCCTAGTCTAGTCTTCTAAAGAGTGTGTGTATAAATGTGCCAGGTCATCCAGCTTCCTTTGTACCCACTGTTCTTCAGAGACACTTTCAATGACTGATGCTTGGCATCAATTTTATCTCCTCGCATGAACAAGCAAAGGTCTTACATTCAAATCTTTTATTAATTCCCCATGGAGCTGCTTAAACCTAAGTGAATGTGGGAGAGGTTTCTATTCTCTCTGCTATAATTACTCCACTCACTCTAGCAAGCAAGAATACCTTCATTAGTTTTGGTTTTAATAACTACTTTTTTTCTCCCAGGCATAATTCCTTAAATCCAATTTTCTTCATACATATTATTTTTTTTAGATTTTACTGAATTGTTATTGTTATGCTTTCTTATCTGCTAAATTGTGAGATTTGGTTTGGTGACCTTAACAGTTCCCTACTTGTTCAGAATTTTATAAATATTTGAATCTATTTTATGTATTTTTATGTAACATGTATGAGTATAAGTACGTAAATCATGCTTTTTTTTTCTTATTTGGAGGAGAATTGATGCATCAAAACTTTTTAGATTCTACTCTCCTGGAATCATAGATTCTAAGTTTGAGATTTAATGCATCACCAAGAGATATTATTCTAATGAATAGCAGCAAATTTCTCTAACGGTTAACTTTAAACACCAGCACAACATCAACCACCTTATTCCTTTGCTGTGAGAAGTAGATGGGATTATTTTATAAATTATGTTTTTACAATATGATGCATTATCAGATAACTTTTGGAATACAGAATAAACAGAAAAAAGAGCTGGGGTGTTTAACATGATGCTTAGTTTCAATTGCTTCTAAATGTTGTCATAGGTTTTATACCTACTTCATTCTCTCAAATGCAAACCATCTTTCCACTTAAGGAAAGTTACTTGATTATTTGATTCATAGACAATCTGTAGAAAGATTGCTTCAGAAAATGTATTGTTTAATAAAATTATATCATATACTTAAGATTTACAAATTGATAACATGTGAAACATAGCTACTGAAATGGTTACCATTTTATATTTAATTTTGAGTAAAAACAGTCAGCTTAAATCTATTTAATAAATATACCCACTGTAATGCAATATTACTGACATTAATCCTCATGTTATACATTAGATAGCTAGGTATCTTTTTTGAGAGATCTGAAGAAACAGATACTTGTAGTAAAAAGACATATTTCACAATTCCTTTTCAGTTTTTAAAAGAAATTCTAAAGATGTAGTATGAGTGTATGCACTATAGGGTGCCTATAGACTATTCCAAGTAAATCTCTGTTTTTTTTTTTTTATTTCATCCAATATTAAACAGAAAGAAGTGCAGTGTTTTTCCCTAAAAGATTTCTAGTAGAAAAAATCAAATCATAATTCTTTTTCTAAGACAAGAACATGTCACCCAATCTCCAAGCATGTTCAAATCTAATGTGCAGTGGGCTGCTCTGCATGAAGATGGTGAATGTCCTCTTTCCTTAAAGTCTACTTTTTCCATAACACTGTTACTAACCTTGCTTGTTTTATTCTTTAATAGAATTTCCAACTCTTCAGTATTATTGTATCCAATGTTCTGCCTTCCTTCTTGTCTCAGCTGAAAATTTTTGCTCTTCTCTTGATCTTTCTCCAGGACCCTGGATTTCCTCCTCATGAATTAGCAGGCATTTAATTTCATACCCTAATTTTCATTCTCTAGGATCAGTATATAAATTACATTTTAATGATTTTTTTCCTTCACAAATATGTTCTATTATTTATACTTTAAAAAAATGTATTCCTCCTGATCAGTCTCTCCCATCTTCCCCCAGTTTTTCCATCTAATAATGGTCAATTGCCTCACCCAGTCTCACCTTGTTATCTAATCTACTTTACCAAAGATAAGTCTGAATAAATATACCTTCTCATTTAGACTCCCTTTCACCCATTGTTCATCAAAAAACCTTTCAACGACCCATTGCTTGTCATTAATTTTGACTTCTAGTAGAACAAGGCAAAGGACTTACATTCTAATCTTTTCAAATTATTTTTGTGTTTTTGTTGTTTTTCATCTTTAAGCAAACTTTTTTCTGAATTTCTCTAGACTCCTTTAGAAACTCTCCTCTTGGTTTTGTGTTCACTCAGTTAGCACTTACTCTAGAAAACTGAATGTGGCATAGAGCATTGTACTGCATGCTTAAGAAGGACAAAGGATATCAGGACAGCTTCAGTGCTTAGCAGAAGCCCCCAGACTGTGATAGCCTGTCACTTCTGAAAGAAGAAAGCGGGGAAGAAAAGTAAGCATTGTCTACATAAAACTTCAGATTGACTGGGTTTTCCAGCAATGATAAGCCATGTCAGTGGAGCATCCCAGAGTGCAGGATAGCCACTTGAAGGGTTCTGTGCCAGGCAGGCTTGGCCCAGTTTGATATCACATGGTGCTCTGCCATTGCCTCAGGGAAGTAACCTTGAGCAAACATTGTTGCATCAGATCCTACAGAGGATGCTGCCAGGGAAACCTCAGAATGAGTATTTTATGCAGCAGTTTTCAATCTTTCTTGAATTTACATTCTCAAAGTCTACAAAATGGTTATTGTGGCCTCTTATTCAAACATGGCAATTCTTCATGACCTACTAAGGTTTGGGTGGACAACAGTAGTTACTCTAAGACTGTTCTCAAATTTATGAAATTCCATATATTATTGCAAACATCACTTGACTCGTTCTGTATTGGTAGATTCAGACGCCTTTTGCATCAACTAGGTCAAAAGCTCTTAGAAACTGCAATTCAGTATTAATTGTTCAGCATGTGGAAGGTATTCTACAATTCAGAAATTCTCATAATAATAATAATTGAATTTGGATTATCTTAGTATATAATATGTGGTTGGTACTGTTCTGTATATTTTAATATATGAACTCTTTTCAACTGTAGTGTAACCACTAAAGTTAATTTTATTGTATTAATATTTCTCAAAAGACCTAGCCGAGGCAGAGGGAAAATTAAATAATTTTCCAAGATCGCGTAGCTAAAAGATAATGGCACTTATATTCAAATTCAGGCCATTCGTCAGAGTTCACACAACTGTGCTTTTCCTCTCGAATATCAAGAACAAAGTTGTCAAGTGAAAATGGTGATAAAAGCACCTTTTATTAAGCACATGTATTATGAAGCATTTGTGTCTGTCTTTCAGGTCCCTGCATCCCTAACCCATGCCATAACGGAGGAACCTGTGAGATAAGTGAAGCATATCGAGGAGACACATTCATAGGCTATGTTTGTAAATGTCCTCGGGGATTTAATGGGATTCACTGTCAGCACAGTAAGTTATTTATATTCATTGTGCTTTTATTTGTATTGATCTATTGTGTACAAGCCATTACCTTTCTTGTTTGTGGTTGCATCACAGAAATGTAGAGTAGCAGAGTCTGGGCATTTTGGCTCATATGACCTCTCCACAGTACATATCACCACCTGCAGTGAGGGCTGTTCCAGTCCCCATACTGACTAATAATATGCTTCCTGTTCCTTTTTATTATTATTCCATTCAATTCACATTATGTTGGCTTTCATGTTATAGTATTTGTCTCTCTCCTTCATACTTGTCCATAAAGCTACATTCTCCAAGCATTGCAGCAATTATTCTGGGGATTAAGTCTATAGCAATGCGAACAAACAGAGAAAAAATAGGGACAAGAAAAGAATACTCTAGAATCTAACCCATATATAAGCCAGTTTTCTCCTGCTTACATATTGGCATTTCTATGTGAAAATCTTTGAAAATTCAATAAACACAAAAATGCCCATGAGTGGCGTGGGACCTTACACACACTGTGTATCATAGCACACAGCATTCAGGCATGACTTAGTACACTCTGAACTGCTGAAGGATGTTCTTACAGAGGTGACCACAGGTAGACTGGGTGCTGAGGAATGAATGTTGATTAGTGTGACTTGGCTAGGGGTGGAGAGACAGCATGGGAAGAAAGAGAGGAGAGGGAATATTACTGATGAATCCTATTGTGATCCTGGGGATAATGGTTTGGAAAATAGAAACAAATTTTGATATATCAGCCTGAGTCAGATTTCCAGCCCCCAGGAACAGGCATACCATGTCTTAGTTCTTAGACATTGGAAGTGTCTTTCATTTTCCTAGAGTCCTTCCACAGTTGGGAGTTTGTAAAGCTTCTGGAGACGTTTGCTATAGTACCTAAATACTCTTGTTACTTATGACTGGCTCCCAACCTTCCCTGAGTGTTCTCTAAGTCTATAGTGTGCAGCAAGCAAATTAGAGGCTATCCATTTTTCTTACACCAGTTCAGAAGTGCCAAGGTTTATTCTTCTTGGAGGTAAGATCACAATTCACTCTCCACGTGGATATATCTCAAACAGACTTAGAGAGACTAAAATGGGAAACCAGTATCTCAAGTATCTTTCTGTTCACTTAATCCCATGGAAAAATATGATAAACACTTGTACACAGAGCATAAAAGATGTGTTATATGCAAGGCCTGGGAGATACAGCCTCTGTACCCCTATAACTCGAGCATGAGCTTTCTGAATGCAGTACACACAAAGAATTTCTCTGAAAGAAGAATCCTATTTTTATTATGGGCTGTTTTCCAAAATCAGATATAGGGATTGGTCTAAATCCCTAGCTTCCTTTTTTAAAAATACTTTATATTATAAATACTTTAAAATAAAATTATTTTATTGAAAATATTTTTTTCATATTGATTATTGTTTCTCCTCTCCAAACTCCTCCCTGGTCTACTACTTCACTACCCATCCAACCTGATAAACTTTCTTGATCTGTCTCTCTAGAAAACAAACATTAAAACAAAAACAAGACAAGCAGAATTATCAAATGTTAAAAGCACAAGAAACACACGCACACACTTGAAATTACAATGTAATTATCTCTGTCTATGGCTCAGTTGTGGGCCTATGTTAGCCCCCATATGCTATAACAGGAAACTTCTCTGATGATGCATGAATGAGACATTGATCTTTGGTTATAGCAGAGTGTCAATAGGAGTTATTTCGTTCTTATGTTCTTTTAGCAGAACAGTATTTACTTTTCCTCCAGGTTCTTGGCCTATTCAATCTGAGGTCCAATGCCAGCCACCAAAGGAATCCTGTTAAGGGGCAGAGACTGAGGATTTGAGAATACTCAATTCTAAATGGGATGTCTTCATCAAACCTCTCCCCCTAGAGCTCAGAGGGCTCCCTGAAGGGCTTTCCAGAAGAGGAAACAGAAAGATTATTGGAGCCATAGAGGATGAAGGACTCCAGGGAAACAGCATCTTCCAGATACAACAGTACAGATGCACTTATGAACTCACAGACTCTAACAGCATGCTCAGGGCCCTCCCATTTTCAAGCTAGTTGTCATCTGCTTTAGGGTTACCCATTGGCATGATGAAACGCCATGCTGAAAAGCAAGGTAGAGAGGAAAGTTGCTGCGGCTTTTAAGCAACAACATCCCAAAAGCTTGATTTACAAAATAAAGGAGCCAGATGCTGTGGTTTAAACACCCTAGCTCAGAGAGACAGAGAAAGCACCCAGGTGACCTTCCTGCTCCACTGACACTGCAGCAGGGGTGGTGGTGGTGGGGGGAACTCCTTCTTGCTGCCTTCAATACCATTCTCTCAGTGTACCCCCTTTCTACTTATGTTCACTCCCTCTCAACTGGCTGCTTGCTCTGCCTTTTGAGGCATCTTTGACATTATTTAGTTCTTGTTTACAGAAAGCTCTTGGGTTAGACGTTTTTTTTTTTTTTGGCCAGGGCTGAGTCACACCACAAGGTTTCTCCAGTTCACATACTTGAGGTTCACAATATGATCGAACAACCCACAACAGAAAGGGTTCATTTGGCTTGTGCCTTCAGGTTGTAGACAATCATTGAATAAACTTAGGAATGAAACTCAAATAGCTCAGGAACCTGATGGAGGAGCTGATGCAGAGGCCATCAAAGTTACTGCATACCCGTTTGCACATCATAACTTGCTCAATCTGCTTTCTTAAAGAATCTAGTACCACATGCAGGGGGTGGCACCACCCACAATAGACTAGGCCCTCTAACATCAATCACTAATTTAAAAAAAAAAAATCTTATACTAAGATCCTTTGTAGGTATATTCTCAATTGAGGTACCCTCCTTTCAGATGACTCCAGTTTCTCTCAAGTTGACTTGATACAAAAAGAGCTAGGGAAGGGTTCTAACCCTGAGACCTAAGGAAGATTCTTATCTGAAAATAACACCTGCTTGCAAAGAAAACTTTTGTTTTTGCCAGTGGAATATCATTGGATATATTAATCACTCTTAAATGTCTTACATGTCTTACAACCCATGTCTTACAATCAACGCAATGCAAACTTAGTGGTCTTTTTGCAGAGCGTTTTCCTCATATTTCTTTGGACATAATTCTGCATTTTATCTTACTATTTTGGTTTTTTGTTGTGTTTTGTTTGTTTTTTGCTTATATATATTTTGGTTATCTATCTTTTATTTTTGTGGGTTGTCAGAGAGTGTTTATTTGGTTTTCTTTAGTTTTGTTTCTCTGTATTCTACTTTGCCTTTGTCTGTTTGCTTTCTAAAGAGAGGGGAAGAAAGAAAAGGCATAGTGTTGGGTGAGTAGGAAGGTGGAAAGAACCTGTGAGTAGCTGGATGAGGGGAAACCCTGGTCAGAAAATATTGTATGAAAGGAAATGTTCATAAAGTAAGCAAAAATATATATAATTGCTTTATCTTACGTGATCCTCCCTCCAGATCTTCACACGCTTTGCTCCTTTCACTCTCTTTCAAATTAATAATTTCTATTCCTTAATTATTGTTACATAGAAAAAATACATGTTTTGGAGATAATACATAGACCCCCCCCCCAATGTCACATATAACTCCATTATTTAAAATTTCACTGCGATTACAGTCAAAGCAGTGTGAAATTGGGGCTTCTTCTTTAAAAAGATGTTAGAAAACCAAAATCACTTTTCAGTGAATAAAGTCTATACAGTAATATAGCATTACCTCACATCTCCAGAACTTATATTCCTAATCTATTACAACTTATTTCCTTTCTATTTTATTTAGTGATCTGTAGCCATAAAGATGGCTATTAAGCCATCATTTGTTTCTCAACAAAGTGATTTATTCTTGAAAGTTTTTAGGGGAGCTATTTCCATCTGCCCGTGGCTACTGAGTATGGTTGGCTGAGCTCTTTCAAGTGTATCGTTTGAGATGGGGAAGTATAAGATTGTTCTTGCTCGCATTCCCTACAATGGTACATGCAAGTCTTTTTCAACATTCCCGTATCTCATAATACAGTAAGCTGGACATTTGCAATTTATAACTGAATTCCAACCCTTCTTTAAAGCATAAAACCTGCCCCCTTTACTGTAACTTACATCTCTAAACTTTCAATGTCTCTCTGGAATTGTAGTGGAAAGCCCAAGGCTGTGAAATTCAATTCATACCTGGTATTTTTTATGTCTAAATTACCCAGTCTGTCTCTTGTGGCATGCATCATCATTGGAAGAAAGACAAAAATGAGTGAAAGGGGATTGAATTTGGAGTCAGAAATTGGTTTTTGAGACATGACCTTTATGGCTATTGAATGACTGACCTTGACTCACTCCTTTGACCTTTCCCCAATTGAAAATATATAAATTAAGGAATTGAACTAGAAATAGGTGACCTTGGGTTCACATAAGCCACAGGAGTATTAGGACTAAATGGAAGCTTGCTCAAGGCCCAAAGGTTATCAAACCTTCCTCTTTCAGGTGGAATTGAAAACGATTATACATTAGAAAAGCAGATTTAGAAGTGTTAGATCCAAGAGAGATTCTCCAGGTAGAGAAGTAGAAACAGAGCTGGTTAATCCCTTGCTTGGACATTCAGAGATTTCAGCTGGGTTTTCCTTCTCACAACAGCTTTATGGACCAGATATTTCCAAGAGCATTGCTACCCAAGGTGTGGTGAGATACCAGTAGAAGGATTTTAGAAAGTTAGATTAACCACAGTTCAACTGAATCAGAATTTTTATATGACAATAAATCTCTAGTTGATCAACACATCCACATAAAATTTTGAAAAATCTTTCTTGAGACTTTAATAATCTAGATATGATCGTTTTAACAGTAACAACAAAAAGAAGTGGTTTCTACCTTTTGGTATATAGCAGTAGATATTAAGCAAAGAGTTTATTAAGGTTTTGATAAGGCAAACAATTTTGAAAGTCAATGAGTTGAGAATAGTAGTAATATTACAGTGATATTTTAATTGATATGCAACAATATTTTTATTTATACAGTTAAATATATAGTATTTCCTTTTATTGAAAATAGATTTCTTTTCATAGACTATATTCTGAATACTGTTTCTCCAAACCCATGTTCTCCCAGCTTCTCCCAATTCTTCCCTACTTTCCTAGCCATCCAAATCTATACCTTCCCTTTCTCTCTCATTAGAATATAAACAAGGATGACAATATTCTGTTAGAAATAAAAAAAAAAAACAATTGCTAATTAAAATTCTATATAATTCAATGTGAATTCAATGTGCCTATGGGTATATGTTTATAGACAATCTAAAAACTTTAATTTTCATGATACATGACTGACTTATGTATAAATTTAGGAAGAACAATACCATGATATAAATTGTAAAAAACTTTTTCAGTGGCAGCATTAATATTATTAATATTGGATTGAATTTTTAAAACTATGTGAACTTTTTTTTTTACAGTAGCTTTATTTTACAACAAAAAAAAAATGAACAGGGAATATGAAAATTTCCATGTGTCTTTCCCTCTAGATAATTAGGTCCTAATTTTAGCATTTTTGTTTGCATAGTAAGTGAATTGGTAATGACTCCTGATATAGTAGTTTGGTTTGTTTTAAGACAGGGTCTCACTATGTAGCTGTTTGTTGACCTGGACTTCATTGTGTAGATAAGACTGGCCTGAGACTGACAGAGATCTCCTGGCCTCTGCTTTCTGAGTGCTGCAAATAAATCTCTGCCTCATCATTCCCAAGTTCTTCTAAAGAGCTACTAACTAACATCCAGACCATATGCTAGAACCCACTCTTTCTATAATATAGTACATGGGATTTGAGAAGTATAAAATCATATGTCCACCATTGTAGAGCCACATAAGACAGTTTTACTTAGTTAAACATTCCTTGTTTTCTAGGCACATATTGTTTCTTGCTCATCTCTTTTCCCTACACAGTTGCTGATATTATTTGTGCCTCCATGGTTATGACTTTTACAGTATGTTAAATTGTTAGAACCTTACAGTGTGTTGTCTTTCAAGCTGATGATTATCACTTTAAAATATAAATTCAGTATTTCTATATATTTGTAGCTCATATTTTTTAATACTAAAAAGGGGATTTCCTTTTCAGTTTCTCTACTTTTGTTTGTATATTTGTCTACTGAAAAATACCTTAATTTCTTGGCCATTTTGGTTTGGGAAAAAACAAGTAGAGCTGCTATCCATGCTCATGTACAGTTCTTTTTTTATGTTTATGTTTTTGTGGACATATATTTTGGGAATGCAGTTGCTGGATTTGAGGGCAAAAGTGCGCACAATTTGGTTAAAAAATTCAAACTTTCTTATTATGTGACACACACATTAGCAATGAATCAGAAACTATGTTCTAGTCTTTAATTGGTGTTTGTTGCTTTTAGTTTCATATTTGAGCCATTACATGAATTTTTTAAAATTGTATTGAAACTATGATGAAATTATAACCATGTGAGATTTTTATAATAATGTTAAGTACTAGATTTGATGTGGAGCTGCCAAATTATATTTGCTTTTAAAATGACAAAAGATTATGTGAAATGCACACACCAACATTCGTGTGTGTGTGTGTGTGTGTGTGTGTGTGTGTGTGTGTAAATTAAAGCACACAAATAGCAGGATGTTTTAGGTGCCTAATTTCGTTTTCAAGGCAGTAGTCTTCTTAAAAGCATTGGTAAGCAAGGAGTTGTCTACAAGATGCTACACTGAGTATGCTAGAAGTACTCATATTTTGTTTGTTGCCTAGTAACAAATCTAATGCCATTGAGAAGGACGATTTCTTTATTATCAAGTCTCTGCCCATCTTCCCAATAAAGCATTTTCCCTACCTGCACACACAGTTTTCAGTTTCTTCCACTTCAAAAGAAAAAAAGAAAGGATGGCCTTGAAGCAAGCCAAGCACAGGAAGTAAAATGCCTAGCTTATTAAAAACAGTCTATGTTATTAGGTTAGCTTAAGATATAAAGCTTAGTAACCTCTTATTCAACTGAGAAAGCTAGTCAGAAAAAAATTCGTTTATAAAATTTTCTCTCTATATAGTTAGCTATCTACTGTTAATGAGCTTGATCTCAATTTTGTGTTAGCAATGTATGTATTAACAAACTCAGCTACTATTTACTGGGCTTATGCATTTCATCTTTATAAACTGAAAATTTCATGTTTATTATACTGAGCCAATGATATTTATTACAACATTTATTATGATAATAAATGCCTTAGAATTTTTTATTATTCTTTTTACCTTTTAGGAAAAGTAAATAGTATAATCACACCTTTTCTCCTATCATCGTTCACATACTTCTTGCTCTCATTCAAGTTCATATTCGTTATTTCATTAATGCCTTTCACATGTATATGTGTGGATGCCTATTCCTAAAGGCATAAATATGACCTGCTCATTCTGCATAATGTTAGTTTTAAGTGCCCATGTGACCTTTAGCTTCATGACGCATAAGGACCACTAACTTACAAACTATCTGTCTATATCTAGAGGAAGCAGTAATTTACAGAGAAGATTATGAATTAAACCTTATCTTTGGCAAAGCAAAGGAAGTCTTATGGAGAATCTTTTAAAAAAAACCAAGGCTGGTGCTAGGACAGAAGGTTGTTCTCAGAAAACTGAGAGTGGGGCCTCATTGCTGAGGGCAACTTCCACAGAGCCCACTGAACACAGAGAGAAGATGCTGCTGACGCCTTGGAGACCTCATCCCTATGTTCTAGTCTCTTTAGCATGAGAAGGTGCTTTGCAGTCTCTGGAAAGAGAAACCTGGAAACTAGCCCTGCCAAAAACACTCCATCTAGAATCTTCTCTGACTGGGAGATGTCCTGGAGAACTAGGGGCACAGAACTTGTAGAATTGGCCACGCAACTTTTGGGTTAACTTGAAGCCCAAGCCAAAAAAGAGGGAGCCCTTGGCCAACAACTCAACAGAATGTAACACAGTCCCACCACAAGAAGCCTTACTTGGGTACAAAAGATGGTCAGTTCAGACTGTGTCTCAATTACTAGGAGACCTCAACAAGGTCATTCTCACAGGGTCCTGTAAGGTTCCATTGCACTAAGTTTCCACACTGCTCCCCAAATGCCCACCCAATTTCAGCTCTGTCTCTCCCCACATTCTCTCCCTCCATTCCTACTCCTAACCTGATTACTGTGACTCATATTTCAACATCCTCATGTCCACTTGTAGAATCTACTCTGTTAACTCTCCTAAGGGAGATCCATGCTTCCTCCATATACTTTGCCTCATTTCCTAACTTCTCTGAGTCTATGGATTGTAGATTGATTTTTATTTATTTAACAGCTAATATCCACTTGTAAGTAAATACATTTGTCTCTCTGGGTCTGTGGTACCTCACACAGGACTTTTTTTTTCTAGTTGTACTCATTTGTCTGCAAATTTCATGTCATTGCTTTTAACAGATGAGTAATACTCTATTGTTTAAATGTACCAAATTTTCTTTACCCATTCTTCACTTGAGGGATATCTAAATTCATTCCAGTTTTTGACCATTATGAATAAAGCAGCAATGAACCTAGTTGAGCAAATGTCCTTGGGTAGAATAGAGAGTCCTTTGGTATATGCCCAAGAGTGGTAAAGCTGGGTCTTCAGGTATGTCAATTCCCAATTTTCTGAGGAACCTTTATACTGATTTCATAGTTTACACTCCCACCACCAATGAAGGACTCTTCCCCATTGCTCCACATCCTCACCAGCATGAGCAATTACTTTTCTTATTAATCTTAGCCATTCTTATAGGTGCAGTATGAAATCTCAAAGGGGTTTTGATTTGCATTTCCATGCTGGCTAAGAATGTTGGGTATTTATGTGTTTCTTAGCCATTTGAGATTTCTCTAATGAGAAATTTCTAGATCTACACCTCATTTTTAAATTGGAGTATTTGGTTTTTTAATATCTAGCTTCTTGCATTGTTTTCATACATTGGAAACCTCTATTGGATGTGGAGTTGATAAAAATCTTTTCCCATTTATGGACTGCCTGCTTGTCCAAGTGATGTTGTCTTTTGCTGTATATAAGCTTTTCAGTTTTGTGAGGTATCATTTATTAATTGTTCAGCTCGGGGTCTGCTCTATAAGTGTTCTTTTCAGAATGCCTTGTGCCAAAGCTTCCAAATCTAATCCCCAGTTTCTTTTCTACCAAGTTCAGTATATGGGTTTTATGTTGAGATCTCACATCTACTTGAACTTAAGATTTGTTCACACTTATTTAATCTTAAGATTTTTACTTAAGATTAAATAAGTATGGATCTAGTTGTATTCTTCTACACTCCAACATCCAGATTGACTACCACCATTTGTTGAGATGCTATGTTTTTTGTTTTGTTTTGTTTTTTAGCTACTGTATATTTCTGGCTCCTTATGAAAAATCAAGTAGATACATGTGTGTGGATATACGTCTAGCCTTCAATTTGATAGATCAATGTGATCATTGCTTTTTAGTAAAAGTCTCAAAAAAGATATTTATTGACATTTGGCTATCAAAGTTGGACTTGGCTTCCTATATTTCCCCTCACTTTTGGCTCCAGACTTATGTGAGGTAACTTATTTCTTTAGGCCTGAGGTTCTAAGAAGCATAAGAATCATTCAGTGATCCATATAGGTGTGCATAATCCTTTGGCCTGCTACAGATATTCTAGTGCGTGGATACTATCACCAATCCTCATCATCCTTATCATCCTTACCACCAATCCACTTAACAGGTACAATAGTTAATGTAACTCAAAAGATTAAAGAACTTTGGTTCTTAGCCTTGGTTTTATGTTAAAAATCACATGAGGACCCCTGAAAACATGAATGTCTGATTCCCACTCAAGATAGTCTAATATAATGGTAAAGTAAGTCATCAGCCATTTAAAAAAATCTCCCCATATAGTTCTCCATTGAAAAAAGATGGGAAACAGACTTCTAGAACTATCCATAAGGATTTTCAGTACCATAATTAAACTAAACAGCAAAGCACTGAAAGAAAACCAACATTAGGATACAGAATCAGAGGTCCATTCAGGGTGTTCAGTGACATAAATTGGTGAATTTTGCTACTTTAAATTTCATCTTTGTTAAAAATAAAGCAAGTCTTTCTGTGGAATAGGAACTCATACCTGATGGCAAGACTAGAGCAAGAGGTACTAGTTTGCCCTTCTTAAGAATTCACACCCCTTAGTATATCCATAGTAAGCAGCATTCTAAAGAATTTTTAGATTCTTGTTCCTTTTTAATTGCCTGGAGACCAACACAAGTATTTTGTGAGAGACATAAACAACAGATATGTGCATGAGACACTGCCCATATATAAACAGAAGTTTATGATGTTTCAATTTAAATTATCTGATATACAAAAAAATCCAATATATTTTAAATTGTGATTTAGATAACAATGAATCATTTTTATCCCTCTTCTTATAAGAGAGAGAGAGAGAGAGAGAGAGAGAGAGAGAGAGAGAGAGAGAGAGAACACTTAAGGAAGACAGTCTCCCTGGGAATTGAGGAGATGCTGATGAGGTTGTGCAGCAGTTCAGATGTAATTCAGCTCATCCTGTGATTTAAGTTTGGTTCTCAGGACTTGNGAGAGAGAGAGAGAGAGAGAGAGAGAGAGAGAGAGAGAGAGAGAGAGAGAGAGAGAAAAAACACTTGAATGCCAGAATGGTCTTACACTCTCAACAGGAAAATATTCTTTATTTTGCCCGCAAGGTAGATAGAATCCATAAAGGTGTTGCCCTCAGAGTAACAGGCCTGAGCTTCTAGAACCAACTCACAAATAATTCTAAAAAGAATATCTCGAGAATAGAGATGCTTTAATTTTCTATGTTCTCTAGCTGTAAACAATAATACCTTTCTTTTCTAGATTACTTCCACGCTTTCTCATCTATCTCCATATTCATGTATGATTTCATTCTTCCTCCAAGTTTTCCCTTGTCATTTTGAAAAATTCTTTATTTATGCATTTGGCATTACTTGGTAAGAAAAGTGTTCCAACTGATCAAACATTCTATATGTGTTTAGCAAGAAATGATTTCTGCTGATTTTCTTAGGGAGCTAACTTAAGACATACTACTTTGGTGCTGGCTACTGTCTCCTCTGCTCTGACCACTCAGTCAATTGTAACATTATGTAGTCTGAAGAAACAACATGGCAATTCTAGTCCTCAGTAGATCCCACTTTGTTGTTACATTAGAAAGTAATGTGGCTGTGTCTAGACCATTCAAATCCCTTTTTAAAAAACATCCAAATGTTCAGCCTTCCTACCTGAACTGCTCTAGTTATTGGCTACTTATTGGTCAGACAACACAACTGTATTTCTTACTAACACTTCAACTAGCTTTCTCAGAAATCAATTTTTGAAGACTCATAATTTAATCATTAATTTTTATGGAACATCTTCTGTTCACACAAAATCAGCCTCCACAGGCATCCAAAGTCCACTCGCCTGTACTTCTCACATTGCGCCACACACTGTTCTGTACATGGAAACACATCAACAAGTCAAACTAATCTAGTCTCTCTGGCCTCAGTACTTGTAATGGGGAATAGGATCATAAAATTTGCATTGCATGCTTCACCACATAGCTAAGTGATTGTACTTAGGCATTTATATCAGAGAAATGAAGTAAATCTAGACAAAGATATGTGTGAAACCTCATAGAAGATTAATTTGCAATAGCCCCAAGCCAGAATATGTGCAGATGTCCTTCAGCAAATTAATGATTAAACAAACCGTGAAATGCATACACACACACACACACACACACACACACACACACACACACACTGCCTTTTGAAATGAGAAGTTTTTAAAACTAGAAATGAATACTCTCCAGATAATAGCATGGAGGGGCATAGTTATAAACCATTCAATATATAGACTATGATGATAGAATGGCAATTCTATATAGTGACAAATTGTATAGAAAAATTATATAGACAAATCCAATATCATTTATTGGTATGTTATGGTAATGTTAATGCTTTTCTACTGTTATAATATTCGTTTTGAAAATGGAAATGACTCAGGCAAATTAATAATGTGTACTAAGGCTTAGTATTGCCTTTTTTCCTGTATGTATTACTTCACCATGATCAAAACTTTCAACTCTAAAAGTTAATGTGATAGTATATAAAATCAACTACCAGCATACATTAACAAGAACAGGGACTAAGAGGTGGAGGAATGTAAGTTTTGTTTACATCCTGGTAAACAGTGGTTAATATATATATGCTCATTTTTATAATGCTGAGTTTTTGTAATTTGATCTTTTTTACATTTATTTATTTGGAAAAAGAACACATGCATGCTATGGTGCATGTACAGGGGCCAGAAGAAAACCTGAATTGATTTCTCATCTCCTTCAAACATATTGGTTATGGGGATAAAACTTAAGTAATCAAGCATGAAGACAACTCCCTTTATCCACTGAGCCATCTCACTGGCCCAAATTACACTTATTTGAAGTTCATAAAGTTCACTCCATAGATGAGAAGCTACCAGCAAGGGATGGCTGCTGGTGGTGGAAGAGTAAAATTTTCTTTAGGAATGTGTCCATAGAAAGGCTATCTCTGGCTCAATACATGATTATATATCCATGAAATAAATGAATCACTAAGTCGATTCAGTGTATTTAAAATAGAGAATACAGATGCACATTAGTTGGGAGGGAAGTAGTGGATAGGGAAGGAATCGTAAGGAAGGAAACCGGGACCTGATGAAAATGATATGAAAGTATAAAATTCTAAAGCAATAAAATATTATAAAAAGGAAACATAACACCAATACCCATACCATGCTGATTTAATCAGACTGCATAGTACCTACTGCTGCACTCTGGTACATCATATGTATTCCTTGCCAGCTAGAAATGAGTCTTTGCTTACAGGGATTCTAAGGAAGCTACTCAGAAGAAGTGTTACACTAAAGTTGCTGCTTTGCTTTTTAACAGGTTTTGGTTCTTTTGTTTTGTTTTTTAAAGATTTATATATTTATTATATAGGTAGCATTCTCCCTGCATGTATGCCTGCAGGCCAGAAGAAGACACCATATCTCATTACAGATGGTTGTGAGCTACCATGTGGTTGCTGGGAACTCAGGACCTCTGAAAGAACAGCCAGTGCTCTTAACCTCTGAGCCAGCTGGTTTGCTTTTTAATGTAAGTACAAAAATTGTTTGTATGCTGCTATAAAGTAAAAACTCTGGAGTATAAAAAATAAATAAAATAAATAAATACTACTCTGATTTTCAGCTAAGAAACAACCATAAAAATCAATTGACTAGATATATTATCATTTTGTCTTTCAAGCTATCTGGGTTATAATTGTAGAGTGCAGTCCACTTTAAAGAAAATGCTTCAAAGAAAGTATGTAAATCAAGACTAATATAATTACAAGCTAAAATACAATAATCATTCTGGGGAAAAAAGCATAATTTACATTGTAATGGAGAATCTGGACATCACGATTATATTGAGCGAATATTTACCAGTGCTGCCTTTTGGAATGTAACTTGACTGATTTTTTGCTCTCATTTTTTTCCTATTGATTTGGCAGTCATATTACATCCTATATATTCATAGAAATTTAAGGTAATATGTACTTTGAAGATTAATTACCCATTGCTTTTCAGAGAGTTCAAATATTTTTATATATTACAAGTTAGAACATTTCTAACCAAAAATAATCATACATGAACATCTTAAAAAGACCATTTTAAAGGAGGAGTGGAGAAATTTCTTGACTTTTTGTAGCAGGATAAGTGCAGTTTATCAAAAAGATGAATTAAATGAAATGAGAACTCGTATTTACCAGGTATTATTTATGTGCCTTAGCGTGTCACACAGATTTAAATTAATGATTGTGATAAGCCCTGGTTTCTTCCCCAAAAGAGTTACTTTTCTCACTGTTATAACTGGCCATATAGATAATTAAAAGGAAAGGAAATTTAAAGTAGGAAGAGAAAATTTTGGCTTAGGTCGTAAGAGTGGTAACGTGTGCCCCAGCAGGAAAGACATGGCTAAGAAGCCAGCAACAGATAACATGATAGCTACAGTCAAGAAGCTTGGAGCGATGAATGTGATGTTGAGCTTGCTTTCTCATGTTTTCATTGTTAGTCACTCCATGGCTCCAGTAGATTCCATACCAGTCACACTGAGTTTGGGCTCTCTCTCTCTCTTAAGTTAAACATCTTTGGAAACAGTGTTAGAGATGAACCAGATAAATGCATCTGGGTAATTCTGAGTCCAGTCCAGATATTGATGATGGTCAGCTGACACTGTTCTTTAACCAGAACTCACTGGGTTGACCAATCACTTCCAGGTGATAATGTCTAGGCAATTTGAAAGTGCAGTTGTCTAATCATTTGTTATTTATTCATCATCATTTCAATCACTGGTTTTCCAAAATATTCTTTTTTTAAGCATGATAGAAGAAAGCAGTACTAAAATAATTACTGATTATATATGACTTAGTTATAAAATCCCTACAGAACTTCTAAACCTGATTTCAAAAGTAAGGTCTAATTGTGGTCTATTCCCTGTCAATAGCATGTGTGAGAGGTGGGGAGTGGAGGAAGAGGTAGAGTAAGTCACATGCTAAACAAACAAAAGAGGAAGACAACCTGTAAATGTCACTGCTCATATTTTCTCAGAAGATTTCTCTGAGGCTGGTGTTTCTCTATATTCTGTGAATTATTTTTAAATAAATCCAGATTCTATCTTCTCCTGCCTTCTCTACCAAAGCACCATTCCTAGTCTTACATGGTCCTATAAGTTTTGTTTTCTGTATGCTTTCACCGTGACTATCCCTAGTATAGGCACCCTAAATAACTGTCTTAAATTAGCCACTACAATAAGCCATTTCTGTGTTCAAAACATCTACAATTACCTAATATGATTGAGGTTAAATCATAGCTCCTTGCTGAGACCCAAAGGGCTGGACCTGCTGATCTTCTTGTCCATCTAGTTCCATTGTGGTGATTTGAATAATTTGACCTCCATCAACTTGTGCACAATTAGGAGATTTGGACTTATTGGAGGAGGTGTAACCATTTCTTGTTAGAGGAAGTTTGTCACTTTGTGGTCTGAAATGCTTAAGCTATAGCCAGTATGAAACAACTACACTTCTGCCTTGATTCTCCTGGATCAAAATGTAGAACTCTGTTCCTTCTCCAGCACCCTCTCTGCCTTCATGCTGCTATGCTTCCTGCCATGATGATAACTGACTAAACCTCTTAAACTGTAAGCCAGCCTCAATTAAAAGTTTTTCATTAGAAGAGTTGCTTTGGGCGTGGTCACTCTTCACAGGGCTAAAAACTTCTCAGACACCATTCCTCTTCTACTGCTTTTCTTTCGATCCCTTCTTCTATCATAACACACTTGCTTTCAGTCTGCGACTTTTGCATCTGTGTCATTTACCTGCTTTGCTCTTCAATAGATAACTACAATGCTTGTTCTTTATCTTGATGTTAGACTTTAGCAAAAGAGTTACATTTCAATGTGGCAATCAGTACAGCCAATGAAATGATATTATATAACACCTCTTGATACAACATTCTTTTATTATTGTTACTACTATAAGTAGTAGTTGTAATGTATGCTGCCTAGTTGGTGGCTCAGTCTCTGGTCACTCCCAGGGGTCGGGGTTATTTGAGATATTTTTGGTTTAATTCAGGATATAATATACAAACCAAAACCAATGCACAAGCCATAAATTAATCTTTTGAAATTCTCTCTTTTTTTCCAATTTTATTAGGTATTTACTTCATTTACATTTCAAATGTTATCCCGAAAGTCCCCTATACCCTCTCCCCCGCTGCTCTCCTACCCACACACTCCCATTTCTTGGCCCTGGTGTTCCCCTGAACTGGGACATATAAAGTTTGCAAGAGCAACGGGCCTCTCTTCCCAGTGATGGTCGACTAAGCCATCTTCTGCTACAAATGCAGCTAGAGACACAAGCTCTGGGGGTACTGGTTAGTTCATATTGTTGTTCCACCTATAGGGATGCAGACCCCTTCA
>NC_034600.1:20106501-20111550 GCF_900095145.1 Mus pahari
CACACACACACACACACACACACACACACACACACACACAGGTTCCTCAAAGTCTGTGTCCTCATTTCTATATAGGAATTTAAGGTGAGCTTAATCACAAATCAGTTTATTTATTTAGATACTAGTTGCCTTTCAACATTTTGTATTAATGTAAATTTCTATCCATTAAATTGTATTGCAAATATGCAGAAAGTAGTTCTCTTGAGAACCCTGTGGCTAAAATGTTCACACATGTCTGTTCACACAGAGACAATGGAGATACTAAAACATCACTAAAGTGCCTGTTGTTTATTTTCACTTTCCTGGTTATACATAGTATAGGGATCCAGCATATGATTTTATAGGCTTTGTAAATAAATGGGTTGGGGGGCACATAAAATGACTGTTGACATTTCAAAGACTAGATCAGTACTCCGTAAATTCAATATGGATTAGAAATGCAAAAATATATAATTACAGAATTGAATTCCCTACACTGAGTATTTAAAAAATTAAGGTAAATTACAGAATTTATTTGAAGTACATTTTTTTTTATTTGACAGTTTTCCTGGAGATCTAAGAGAAGGATTGCACAGTATAAAGACAAAGACTATCATTTTACTTATATACTATTTTAATTATTCATTTTTCTAGAAAAATAAACAGTAAATCGACATAAACTTGCTTTGCTATAAGGTAGCACTAAACTGTGGTGCCTCAGGTTTACCAGCAACTTCAAGCTCTTGCTTCAGCAAATAGGGTATCTCATTGCTAATGTTCTGAGATCCCTCCCATCTCCAGGGTTTTCTCTTTGTAGCATAATTCATGACTTGTCTCTGAGAAACAGCTGACATAGTTAAATACTTAGGAATGCAGTGGAAGTTTTGTATTTTGCTAGTGGAAATTGAATAAGTTATAATCCCAGTATTCACTTAAATTTCTTTCTGTGTCGATACTAATCATGAAATTTTCAGAACAGTGTTCTCCTTCTGTGTTAGGAAGTAAATTACTAAGACCCCGAAGGTTACCTACTTTTGTGAATTGGCAGATAAGAGTGGAGAAATGAGAATGCCAAAATGTTACATTACCCTGCCCACTGTAATTGATAGATTCATAAGCCAGTCATATTTCAATTACTTTCACTGTCAGTTTTATATCTGTCTTTATAAATGTGTTTCTTTTTTCTTTCCTCAGATGTAATGAAGCTTGTTGTGCCTAACATTCTTGTCTGTGTACTATTTTAATTAAACGCACCATGCAGCTTTGTTCGAGCAATACTTTCTTCAGTAAAATATTCTAGCTACCACTGTCTAAAAAAATTTTAGAACATCCTATTTTATTGGCATCAAGATATGCAATATTCTAGACTGAGACACTTTTTAATTTTAGTTATCTCTTTTGTATATTGATGCATTTGATAAATTATACATTTTGCATTCTATACATTCTTATTTTTAAATTCATAATACAAATATATAAGAACTAATTCCAACAGAAAAGTAAATTTACCAACAGTATTTATAAAAGTTAAAGATATTCATAAACATTTTTCATAGCTATTTCTGCATGGGCTTCATACAAAGATTAGGCACACAGGAAGCACAGTTGTGATCACAAACAGTGAGTTAGTTATATTATGTGGGTAAAATGGAAATGACCAAGAAATAATTTGGTATTAAATATAGAAACAGGTTTTATATTTTAAAAGAAGCATCACATAAAACAGAATGAAAAGATAGTGCCAGTACAGATATGTTGGTATACACATATACATATATAGATGTATTTTTAAGATTTGAAGATTCTAGAATTCATCTGATCACTGGAGACTCCTTTCATCTAGTTTTTTGGTTGCACTTTGAGAAGAGCTGGCTGCATTTTCTCCTATCTTTAATCTCAATGACATACAAAAAATGAATGGTTTAGAGCGAGCCTACACGACACTAGATACTAGTTGCCTTTCAACACTTTGTATTAATGTAAATTTCTATTTATTAAATTGTATTGCAAAGATGCAAAAAGTAGTTCACCTGATAACTCTGTGGCTAAAATGTTCACACATGTCTGTTCACACAGAGACAATGGAGATATCATTTAAACATCACAAAAGTGACTGTTGTTTGTTTTCATTTTCCTATTTGTATGTATTATAGAATCCAGCAAATGATTTTATAGGTTATTAATAAGTAGGTTGATCTTCTTAATAGACCCAATCTTACTTAATAAATAAAAAAAATAACAATTGTGGTTTGAACATTATTCAATAGATTACTATTTCTTGTGTGAAATATACAGAAGTCTATTCCAGGTAATTTCCCCAATTCGTTTTGTGAAGTGAAACCAAAGATTTATATAGAGATTCTAATAAAAAAAAAACTTTTTGAATAGTTTTATGAAAACAAAAAGATAAGAAATATTCTCTTAAATTTCTTTAGAGTCCACTTTCATAACTTCTCTGGGTCTGTGGATTATAATGTGATTATCCTTTTCCTAACAGCTAATACCTACTTATAAGTGAATACATACAAAGATTGTCTTTCTGGATTGCCTTGCTCAGGATTTGTTTCTCTAGTTCCATAAATTTTTCTGTAAATTTCATGATGTTGTTTTTACTAAGATCTGGGTAATACTCCATTCTGCAAACATACCATATTTTCTTTATCCATTCATTGGCTGAGGGACATCCAGCTTTTCCAGTTTCTGTCTCTTATGAATAGAGAAACAGGGAACATGGTTGAGCAAGTGTCCTTGAGATACAATGAAGCATCCTTTGGTTCCATACTCAAGATCGGTATAACTAGATCTTGAGGAGATCTATTCCCAATTTTCTAAGACAAACCATATTGATTTAAATATTGGTTTGCAGGTTTGTTCTCCCATTACCACTGGAAGAGTGACACCTGCTCCACATCCTCACTAGCATGAGCTGTCACTTGTAAACAAATCTTAGTCATTCTGCCAGGTGTTAGCTAGAACGTCAAATTAGTTTGGATTTCCATTTCCCCTTTCTCCTCCTACTGGGTTTCCTTGTCTAGCCTAGATAAGAATGTTTATGTCTAATCTTTTTTGCATCTTATGTAATGTGTAGTTTTTGCTGCTCTGCTTTAAGTTCGGGGAAGGCTATGTTACCATCCCTGCCCAGGTTCCCTCGTATCTGCAGATGTAAGACACAAACATTATTTTTGATATGCTTTAGCTCAATGGTCAGGCTCTTCTAAACCTTCCTCAGTTATCACACCATTCTTCTCACGCCCACCCAGCACAGCACCCTAAATCTGCCCCCCAACTTTTATTACACAGTTACCTTTAGTCCTAGCTCAACACCTCTAATTCTGCCCTTTACTTAGTTGCCCCAATATTTTCTCCTTGTTCAGCCTCATAAATTTGACCTCATCTTAATTATGTTTCTAATCTCCTGTCTGCTACGTCAGGCCCAGTAGGGGAAGTAGCCCATGGCCACTGTACCTGCGATCTCACATGGCTGAGGACTCGTTCTCTGAAGCATGACAAATCTTTTCTCCTCTTCTGCTTCAGCTAGCCTGCCTGTGAGAAAACGGAAAGTCCTGCCTATTTTTCCCAGCTCACTGGCTACTAGCATCTTTACTGATCGATCAAGAACCAATTGAAGAACAGGACCTTCAGTGTTCTCACACAGAGTCCTGAAACATCAACACCCTAAAATCTTGTTATGCTGTATTTGGTTAATATCACTGAAAGGCCTGCTCTTTTTTGAAAGGAAATGGAAGGACAGTAGATCTCAGGGAGACAGGATGTGGGTGGGGTGTTGAGAAGAAGGAATGGAAGGGAGGCTATTTTCAGGATGTACTGAATATGACAAGAATAAAATTATTTATAAAAGTAATCCACTTATGTTTTTCTTCTAAGGAAATATAACCAAATTAATTCCTATCAGTTTTTTAATTTAATATTAAATAACTTTGTAATAAACACTATCTTATCTCTCCTATCCCTTTCCCCCAATCTTGTCTCATGTTCTACATACCAAATTCATGATAATTATTGTAGCACAAAATAAAAACTATATGCACATATACACACACAATATACATACACAAATACAACCCTGTAAATCCATTTAGCATTTCTCATACATACATATTTTTAGGGCTGAAAGTTTTAGATCTCCAGGAAACACCCAATTCTACTTCGCTCACCAGACATGGTTTGTGATGGTTTGAATAAGAATGTCTCCCATATACTCATATATTTGGATGCTTAGTCACCAGAGAGTAGAACTGTTTGTAAGGATTAGAAAGATGAGAAGTGGCCTTGTTGCATTAGTTGTGCCCTTACTGGAGAAACTGTGGCACTTGGAGTTAGTATTGGAGTTTCAATAGTCTTTGTTGTTATTGTTGCTGTTTTAGTTATTTTATTTATTTATATCCCAAGTGCTAACCCCCCTCATAGAGTCACTCTCCCATCCCCATCCTGTTCTCCTCTGAGAGGGTAGGACCTCTCCCTTGGGTATCCCCCATTCCTGATGTATCATTTGTACCAGATTAGGCACACCTTTCTCCGCCGAAGGCAGACAAGGCAATCATGTTGGGGAGCAGATACCACAGTTAGGCTATAGCTTTAGGGCAAACCTCTGCTCTAGTTGTTGGGGGGACCACAGGGAGACTGAGCTGCATGTCTGCTACATATGTGCTGGGGGCATCGTTCCAGCCTATAGGTTTTGTTTTTTCCACTTGGTAGCTAAGTCTCTGTGAGCTTTCACAGGTCTAGGTTAGTTGATTCTGTTGGCCTTCCTGTGGGGTTCCAATCCTCTTCAGCTATCAGTCTTTCCGTCAAGTCTTCCATAAGAGTCTCTGACCTCTGTCAAGTGTTTGGCTGTGGGTTTCTGCATCTGCTTCAGCTAGCTGCTGGGTAGAGCCTCTCGGAGGACAGTTATGCTAGACTCCTGTCAAAAGTCCTCTCCAGATCCAGTGTCTCTGTGTGTGTGTGTGTGTGTGTGTGTGTGTCTGTCTCTGTCTCTGTCTCTGTCTCTCTCTCTCTCTGTGTCTCTGTCTCTGTCTCTCTGTCTCTCTCTGTCTCTCTCTGTCTCTCTCT
>NC_034600.1:20111595-20126397 GCF_900095145.1 Mus pahari
ATATATATATATATATATATATATCTGTCTCTCTCTGCCTATGCACTAGATGTGGCTCTTTGATGTTACGCCTATGTCTGCATGAAGGTCATGATGTTCCCTCTTATGATGGTAATATACTAAATCTCTGAAAGTAAAAGGAAGCCGTAAGATTAAGTGCTTTCTTTTATAAGAGTTGCCTTGGTCATGGTGTCACTTCACAAAGAAAAAACACTGACTAAGACAGGGTGGAAGGACGTAGATGTCCTCTGTCCATATTGTTATATCAACTGTTATTGTTATTGTGTTAGTCTTGTTCAGACACTGATATTATCGAGATTTCATGGATGAATTTCTATCTAATAAACACTGTCTGGCAAGAGCTTTCTTGGTCCTTTGGCTTTTGTAAAGTTTTGTCCTTCTTTTTCCACTATTCTTGAGTCTTCTCAAAGAGACTTGCCTTATAGATATACAACTGATGTCTCAGCCAGCCCAGATATTCTCTGCATTGTGTCATTTGCAGCTTTCTGTAATTGATTCTGTCTGTCATGAAGAGAAGCCTGTTGATAATGAAACAGAAAATAAGTATGTAGAGCAGCAATATAAATCATATTTCTTTAGGAAAATGGCAGAGGTGGGTTTTCTTCTCAGGTCTGTGAGGTCCCAAGCCATGGGAAATACGCTAGGTTTACCATACCTGGCATGGGTTCCCTCATTTTGAGCAAGCTTAGATCCAATTATTGGCATTTACTTTTTGAGAGAAAAAAAATGATAAGAAATAAACACACAGTGTTTATTCAGTAAACTTTTTTTCTTAATATTGTAAAATTAGAATGTAAAGTATTAGGCTTTGTTCTGTTATTTTAAAACATTAATTTTATAGCACTTTTTCATTTCTACCCCAGTCCCTGGGCAACCTTCTACCTTTTCAGCCCCTTGAAAGCCTCAGTTTACCTTCACTTTAGTATGTGCTGATATTTCTGAGGGTTTTTTCAGATGAACATATATTCAAGAAGAATTTTAGGTATTGCCTGCTACAATTTTAGAAAAGAGTAATTTCATGGTATTTTCCTAAATAACCTTCAGGACAAGATCAATACCTTGGTAGGAAATTATCACTTCTTTTGAATTAGGGGTAGTAAGATGAAATTCCTATGTGTTTTGGACTGCTACTGTACCCAGGGGGAAAATAGTAGGAAGTTTTTTTCAAGAGTGAGAGGAGTCTTTTTCTAAACAAGACTGGAGAAAATAGAGAATTGAATAAAGTGCATTGGCTATTTTAAGTTTTCAATATATAAATGATCCAAGATGATGTACAAATAAATGGTGGGAGGAAATATAGCTAGATGATCACTTGAAAATTGATTTTTGATATAAGAAGATATATGTGTGTGTATATATATATATAATCATTAATGTTACAGTATAAATAAGTAAGATAAGAAGAAGATAAGTGTATAATGATTAAAGGCGGTGAAGTGAACAACCACACTCTAACTCTATCATCTATGTATGCCCTATATGTCCTTTGTGGACACACATACAGAAATATGCACACACTTTGACATATGCACAACCATGTAAATACAATAAAATAACTCTTTAAACATAGAAAGAAATGAATGAACTAAAAACAAGGAGAGGTTGTTATCTCCCTGGATGAAGAAATGTGGACCGTTACCATGATAGTTGGAGAAGAAGAGAGCATCTGTATTCCTGCCATGGTAAAACAGAGGTAAAAGTGTTCTGCACCTGGTAGAAAGAATCTAGACATCCAACATAAAATAACATGCAATTTGACAAGAAGCCCGTGACCTGCTCTGTGTCTGTGCAACCTACTCAGAGGTATTAATCATGCTTTCCACCAAGCAGAGAGAAGCCTGTTCATGAAAACAAACCCATAAATGTACAAAAGAAACATGGCCAGTTAACTGAAATTATTAACTTACTTTTTGATTTTTTTTTTATTTTCTTTATTTACATTTCAAATGCTATCCCGAATGTTCTCTATAACCTCCCCCCCCCCACCCCTGCTCCCCTACCCACGCACTCCCACTACTTGGCCCAGGCCTTCCCTTGTGCTGGGACATATAAAGTTTGCAAGACCAAGGGGCCTGTATTCCCAGTGATGGCCGACTAGGCCATCTTCTGCTACATATGCAGCTAGAGACACAAGCTCAGGGGGTACTGGTTAGTTCTTATTGTTGTTCCACCTACAGGGTTGCAGCCCCCTTCAGTTCCTTGGGTACTTTCTCTAGCTCCTCCATTGATTTATATAAGTCAAATTTTACTTGACATTTGAGGTAAACTCCCCAAGACTGAGTATCCAGAGAATCATGAGAAATCACTTTAGCTATGTATATTTTATTTCCATAATCAGCAGAAGTTGTGTGAGCTCCATTTAAGAAAAAGCACATTCACTTTACACATTCTCAGGTCATTTCATATCTCTCCAGAAATGTAATGCTAACAGCTGGATTGGGAACAAATCTTCCATACTACATCTATGATATAGTCTCTTTGAGACCCATGTTCACAGATATACTCAGTAATCATACTTTACCTTCTATCTTTAGATTCTTTAATCCAATCAGGTTGATTCCTGAAATTTGATATCATGTGATCAAACCTGCTAACTTAAAAGAAACAGAAATTATACTGCTCTCAGCTTCTAAAATATTTATACTTCTTATAAAAAAAACACAAACATCGATAGAGCTTTCACTTTCTGGGTATGCATGAATCTGTACCTAGACTTTCTTTTAGCAGGCAAAAGTTTTCCAATGTAGTACTAGTTATTGAGAAAAGGGCTCACATCTGTATTTTTCTTACTCATTTTATAAAAAACCCTTGAATATGTTCTATAGTAATTGCACAGATGACTTAAGAAAGAAAAAATGTGGCTCAAAAAAGAATATGCTAAGCCTAGAAGAGAAAAGAAATGACTTTCCAGGATGTAACTTGCAGCATCCCTAGAAATCAATCAGCTCAACTGGGAACAGCAAATCAGAGGGCTATTGTAGCATGCCTTCGAGAATGTGGGAGCACATTTCAGTAAGAATTTATAGAGATTGTGATCATATGATAAATAATCTCACCTTTTCCATGCAAGAAAAATTTTAGCTAGAACAAGCAAACATCTATCAAGAGGTATCCAAATGAATCATAATGATTTCTAGAGTCTGTAAGAAAATACATTTGCATACAATCTTAGAATATCTTCTGTGGTTTGGTCCATTCTGGGTAGCACTTAATTCTTCTACTTAAGTCCTACAAGTAACAATATTCAGATAATTTCATTTTTGTAAATTTTCATTTTTCAGTTTAAAAAATAAACCATAAAAAAGATATTGTATCATTACTATGCAGGTGACAGTATTTCTCCATCTGGTAACCTTCCCTATATTTTTGATCTCTCATATGAATTTGAAGTTATGATGTAAAGGAAGAACATAAATATCTCATCTTTTGACTTTCATCTTGGAGATATAGTTTAATTTGAGCATTGCATGAAAAACTGAGTATTTGAAATCTGAAAGTTAGGAGACCACACATGTTTCATTTGCTCTTTATAGTCCCTACTGTTGCTATAGCAGAGGTGTAAGAAGTAGCTGCCAGTCCTTAGCTTGGTTTGATTGACATGCAAGAAGCACACTTGAGTCCATGCCTCATTGGGAAACAGAATCAAGTCAATTTCCTATTCAAAGCAGAATTTATCATAGCACACCATGGTTCTCTAGCCATGGTGTACAGAGACATTAAATAAAAAGAAAATCTCACTGCCTGGTAATGGTAATATTTTCTGGAGGTGTTAACCAGAGTGATCCTATGAACCCTGTAACATTATAAGTTTAATTACCACTGCTTGTGGTTTCACTCCATAATTAATGGTAAAACCAACTTGCTGAAGACACAATATGCTTGAGTCATATAGAGTTAAAAAAAAACTAATATAAAAACTTCATACCTATGAACTATTTTTATATTGCTGAAAAGTACATTCCAGAAGGCAGAAGTAACTATAAGTCTTACCCATCTATGAATCCATGTGAGCTACAATAATGACTGACCTTTAAGGATATACCCTCTAGTACAATAGCAGAATGACTGTCAGGGAGTAACCAACAACTTTCCCATTAGATCTAAGCTCCCTTTTATAAAATGAAACCCACACTTACTGGAGCCAAAAACTTATTGTAAGACTGATTATATATCCTAGTGCAATGCCTACTGCCATTAATATGATAAATTACCATAGTACTCAATCAACCTGAAAGACTTATTATTGTACCCATATTATAAGATAGCTCTCAAACCTCATTAGGGAAGCATTTTTGGTAGTAGATGTTAACTAATACAGATTCCTCTAACTGATGAATGTGCAGAAAATGAGTCTTGATACGAATCCCTTAATTCAGTGTCCATATCAGACTCCTCCTCCAAAGAATCAGGGATCATCATAGAAAAGGTTATAGAAAGATTATGAGAGCCAAAGGGAAAAGACTGAACAGGAAGGCTGCACCAAAGAACTCACAGTGATTGAGACAGCATGTGCAATATCTGTGCAAGCCCAAACCAGTTAAAATTTCAGAATGGAGAAAGTAGGTAAACATAAATTCCCACTCAGGTGAAAGAGCTATTGACATTTGAGAGCTGCTGGGAGAAAACAAGAGTCAGTTTACTCTAAGCATGGTCCAATGGTAGGTTAACAATGCTTCAGTGGATGACCCCACAACCAATATTATATGTGCAACATAAATTGGACCTGACAGTATTATAAAACAAATGTCTCAGTCCTGAACTGGTAATTAAGGGGCAGTAGATCTGGCAGAAGTTTTAGGTGGGTATAAATATGATCAAAATATAAAATTCTGAAAATTAAGGAAATATTTTAGATGTCTAATAAATAAATACACATGTACTGCTGTAGGCCTTGATTTTAGAAATTGTTTTATACACATATTAATTGATTATGCAGTTGACTTAAACAAAACAAAACTACTAATATGACTTTAGAAATAGGAGATTTGAAGTGTCCTGCAGCAGGGTAAATGTCTAAAAGTGATAGGCACAAAGCTAGTTTACATCAAGTCTTGTTTGTAAGGTTCCAAAATAACAGGTTAAGAACGAAAACAGGCTATAACAAAATTCAAGAGTGGAAGTAGAGAAGTGGCTCATTGGTTAAAAGGTCATACTACATTTCAAGAAGACCTGAGTTCTGTTGCTAGGACCTAATTTGTAGGATGCTTCCCATTTGTTGGGACTCCTGGACCATGGGCTATGGCACCCTCTGCTGGGCTCTGTGGACACTTGTATTCAATATGGCACACACACACACACACAAACGCACACGCACACACACACACACACACACACACACATGAACATAAACAACAATAATAATGAATAATTAAAACTGAAACTGGTTAGGGAGAAAACTCACTTGACTACTGATAGATTATTAATTTCAAACAGAAAAAAGTAAACTTTGTGAGCCAAATAAATAAATATATACAAAATAGCATCAGATATTTCAAGCTTTATCACTTTTTCTGTATACAACAGAGACCATAGTTTGGTGATAAAACTGGTTAATCTTCAAATTTCATCAGTATATTTGTATTTCAGCAAAGCATAATAAGCAAAAACTCTGTTTTTCCCTACTTCTACATGTCAACTAAATTATTTTATGTATTGTATCACGTTTGAAAATATTCTAGTTTAGAAAAACATTAGCAATGCTTTTATATATAATCCTCTAGTACATTTAAGTGTGACCCATAATCCCTCTTTCATCCTCTGAAGCACAACCGGAAGATTCTTAATGAGTGTGTGAATGATGCTGCATAAACTCAAATAGTTAAATTCAGAACCACATTAAAAAAGCACATTAAGTGGGTAGAGCTACACATATACTACTGTTTACTGATATTTAATATAATTCATGAGTCATTGAATTTTATTAAGGAAATCTAAAATTTTTCATGAATCTATACTGAAATATTACTGATACACAGTTTCTAGTTGGAGCCCTTCCGGTATAGCAGAAGGAGGTCCATTTGTCAAAGCACTTGTTATGGAAATAGCTAATTATTTTAATCAGGTTCAATGGATATGATGCAAATGATGTCCCTGAGGCTTACACTTCCAATGTGAAATTACATGGCAAGTAATTACCGGGTATGAGATTTCCATCTTAATATATATTAAAAGAAATAATAATCCTCCTAATATGCACTTGCAATTTTAAAAGGTTTATAGACCTAGAGAAAAGTATTTCATGTTTCTCACATGAAAATTATGTCTTAAATAGATCACAGAAATACAGATGGCTTGCTCATAAATACACATAATGAATTTACCAGTAATCTACTGGTATTAAGAATTATTAGGAAAAGCATTAGTAACCCCACTTAAACTCTAATGTGTTTCAGCTTTCTGAAAGTCAACGTATCAGAAGTAGATTCAGGCTGAAAACAAAAATCTGAGAGTAAAAGAAAAAAAATCTCCCAGTTCCCTTGGCTTTCATCTTCATTTAGAGCTTTCTGGAAAGCCTCTCTTGAGGGACAGAAATAACTGTAGAGAGTAGCACATGAACTACCTCAAAAATTAGACTTTTTCTCACTTTTATGACTATAGCTCCCTCTATTAGTTTGTTTGATTACACTACTCAATGTTCCTAGGAAGGCCTGCCTCATCTCATCTGAGCTGCACAGTTCTTGTTTTGAACCAAAATGCATTGGAAAGGAAACTACATCTCTGTTACAAATTTGAGAATGCTTGAGTTTCTTCTTCTTCTTTTTTAATTAGATATTTTCTTTATTTACATTTCAAATGCTATCCCGAAAGTTTCCTATACCCTCCCCCTGCCCATGCTCCCCTACCCACTCACTCCNACTTCTTGGCCCTGGCATNCCCCTGTACTGGGGCATATAAAGTNTGCAAGACCAAGGGGCCTCTCTTCCCAATGATGGCCGAATAGGCCATCTTCTGCTACATGTGCAGCTAGAGACACAAGCTCGGGGGTACTGTTTAGTTCATAGTGTTGTTCCACCTATAGGGTTGCAGACCCCTTCAGCTCCTTGGGTACTTTCTCTAGCTCCTCCATTGGGGGCCCTGTGTTCCATCCAATAGCTGACTGTGAGCACCCACTTCTGTGTTTGCCAGGCACTGGCATAGCCTCACAAGAGTTTCTTCATCAAGTTTATGGGCTAATTGGTGATATAGGAAATGTGGTTATGGATTTCTGCATGTGTGTATGCGTTTGTATCGCTTTCTGTTCATGGCCAATAAAAAGACAGCATGGTCACTGTTTTTGCAATTTTGTTGAGGAATGACTGACACAGAATAAGATATTTTAAGATCTTGTGGTGTGTTCCATTCTGACACATGTGAAGTCAGTACCCTTACTGATATAGTGAACATTCCCCTTAGTCCTCCTATACTCACTCAACCACTTATTGTGCCTATAAGTTCGTCTCAACCTCTGCACTTTCTGCCAAAACAGATTAAATCATTTTCTACAAATCTAAAAATAGAATTATATAGCGGGCCCTTTCTGTTTGGTTTCTTTATTGAGACTAATTCCTTTGAGATGTCTCCCTGCTATTGCTTATATCAAAATTTCATTTTACTGGTGAACAGTGATGAATGGTATGAATCTACAGCCATTTAAAAATATACACATAAATACATGATTTACACCAAATTTGGGATTATTTTAAATAAAGATGCTCTAAAAGTATCAACATTGAGATGTTTTCATCAGCACTGAGCAAAGATGTAGGGGTAAATGCCAGCAGGGTTTTGCAAATACAATGTATTTCCATGAGGAGCTGTCAAGTTGTTTTTCAGAGTGATTGTATTACTTTATATATAAACAATTGTATATGAGTTCAATTCTTCTGCATTCTTCAACAAGACTCACTAAAGCCAGTGTCTTAGTTTTTAGCCATTGTAACACATGTTCAATGAAATTTCATCTAATTTTAGTTTTACTTTGTAATTTTGATTACAAAGGTGCTTAATACATTTTCATACATTTTCTGCCACTGTAAAATTCATGTTTTCGTGAATATTTTGATCATTTTATGGAGTAACTTGTTTCTTAATATAATATTGTAATAACCCTTTACATATCATATATTTAAATGCTGTCCTAGAATCTTGTCTTGCAAATGTATTCTGCCAGTTTGCGGCTTGGTTATTGACTCACTTAAATTTGACTTTGAGTTATTTACATTTAACATAATGTAGAGTTTAATCAATGTTCTGTGATTAGTAATTTTGGTGTTGCATTTAAAATGTTTCACCTAAACTGAGCGCAAATATGGTTTCCTCAATATGTATTCGAGGTTTAAGAAAGAGGTGTAGCTTTTATTTCCAGATCTGTAGTCTATTTCATGTGAGTCTATAGTGGGGTGAGAATGACCCTAAATTCTTCTTTTAGAGGCAACTAGATAACCAAACCAAATGTACAGAAAAGTCTTGGCTGTTCATGAGACTACCTCATTTGCATTAACAGTCTGTGCTTGTGTAATTCTTCATGTTTAGGATCTGCTAAGTTCTTTACATCTGCGCATGTGTTATAAAGGGTTAGTACAAAGGTTTACTGCTTTTTCTTTGCAAGAACTCAGAATCCAGTGTTCATGGTCCTAAAGTCACTGATGTACAGGGTGTTAAGTCCATTCGTGTTTATTGTGTGTATTGTCTGTTAGTATATCTTTCATATTCATTAATCTTTAGTGATATACAGAGAGAGAGAGAGAGAGAGAGAGAGAGAGAGAGAGAGAGAGAGAGAGAGAGAGAGAGAGAAATGGACAGATCATTTAGTAGTTCTAATTATAATTTTCTCAGGAATATCCATATTGCTTTCCATACAACTTTAGGAGTTTACATTCAGAATTTTTTTCTTTCCTGTAGAAAGTTTTCGGCACTGTCTAGATTCTGTCAAATCATGCTGTCCTGTGGGATTCCTCTCAAGACAGTGACCTGAGAGTGGTGGAATACATCTAGCTATACATTGTTTTTTCAGGCAGAATAACATCCTGGTCCCTATTACTAAAGTCAGAAACAAAAGCAAAATTCTTTTGAATCATCTCCACCATGATATATATATATATATATTATATATCAAATTATCAGCAGCACGGAATAACAAATACGGTTTAAATACAAATCCCAAAAATAATAGCTAACTTTTAAGGCAATAAACAGTGAATAATTAGATTGAAAGAGATGCTTCCAAAGTGGACTTAATTGGTAGATATTTTCTTAATTTATTTCTGTCAGTAATACCCAATACATCCTGTATTAATGGAGACAAGATTCTATAATGAATGAAGTCCAGTCACCCTGGTCCCTTTGAGGGAAAAGAAACTACTTAGTGTTTGTGGTGTCTTCTATACCTGTGAATGTTAAGTCCACCAGCTTGATATTACACTGACTTATATGCTAAGGTTTATAGAAGGTTGATGTACAAATTAATAAATGTAAATGCTACAATTCATAAAAATTATATGATATTTCTTTACTCACTTCTGTATGGTTCTGTACCACTCCCATATGCTGTGTTCTTTTGGATCAACTACTATCTTTCTAATAAATCTAAGGAAGAATTACTCGTCCAAAGATTGATAAAAATTCCATCCATTTCTTTACTCTAAGAATGATGCCAAAGAACTTTTTATATATATAAACCTTGTCATAGTTGTGTCTACCTTTCTTCCGGGGATAAAATGAAATTTTTTATAAAATTGTATGATAATTTTTAAATTCTTGTAGAAAAAACAGGGATATTTCTTCCTGAGCTCTTAAAGTTTATAAGTTATAAACTTCCTTGCCATCAATTACATTAGCTAACCTTCAGACACTCTAGAAGTTGTGTCTAATTTCTTGTTTTAGACCATTGTTTTTATTTAATCATACTAACATTTAGAAGATATCATAATTTAACACAAGGACCTAATCATATTCCATTACTGAGTCTTTATATATCTGCAGTTGAAAGGCCAATAGTAGAAATCATTTAAAGAAAGTAATTAAAATATTAGATCGATTTATTCTATATACACATGAGCTACAAATGAGTATTAGAGCCTGATGTTTAAGTGAACATTGTTTACTAAACAATGTTTAAACATTTGTAGTATAAAGTTACTGATATTAAAAAAATCAAAGACTATTGAACAAGAAAATGTAATTTAACTTAGTAAGATGAAAGTTTGAATTTATTTACCTCAAAATATCCTCTTGGCGAAACTTTAAAGGGTATATTGACATTAAACCTTTCTATTCATAACTTGTACATGAAATAAGCAGTCACTTGTCAGTTTCATATAGTTCCTCTCTTCAAAAATATTATGAAATATATTGCTGAGACCAGTTTGATTCATGCCACCACTTTACAAAAATAATCTGGCATTATCAATTGAAATTAAATGTGTATATAGAAATGACTCAGTCATTTCACTCCTAGACATATCAAGAACTCATACAATATATTTGTGCATCAAGACACAGCTATTGGCAGGCATTCTGATCTTTTTATATGCAACCACACAATGCCAATAGAGGTGTATCAGGAAAATACCTGTGGTATACTTCACAATGACCATAGATTGCTGTGGAAGGTCAATCACTGCATCCACTGTAACAACCGTGGGAATGAAGCCACAGATGGAGATGCACACACTGAATAGCTGATGTTTGAAACTGTGATGTTAGAAGGCAAAACGAAAGCTCCTGCTTGTATATACATATTTACACTGTAAAACTGTACATTATAAAAATCCATTGGATTGAAGGACAACAGAGAGGCTTCAGAATGCTTAGTGCTAGTGCTTGGACTCTGCAGTAGTGTAAGTTTTTTTGTTTACAATTACTCATTAAGTTTACTGCTTTGTATAGTTTTCCACATGGAAATTTTACTTCAAAGATATATTTTAAAATAATATCAATTATCACTCAAGATAAATAGCAAAGCATTTACTCCAAAACTATGAAATATGTCTATATCATCTAAAAAGAAGTAATTAAATCAAAATGAAGCTTTTTATCAGTGTACAAAGCTAAATGCCACGTGGGTTAGAAGGCAAAAACCAAATTAATTCTTCATTAAAGAAAAGCTATACATTGATACCAGTTTTGGACTTGATATGTAAATTCTTTTAAACGCCATGGTACTCAAATAATTTAAAACCCTTAATAAAATTAATAAGAGGAGTAAACAAAATGAGAAAATTTGAGGTATTCAAATGCAGAGGTTTGGTCAGGAAATTTTGCCCCTGAGAAAATGTGCTAGTATTTTTCAGTTATTAACAACACTGTGCCATTAAACTTGATAATTTCCTAGTCCAGTCTCTTGGCAGACCAACGTGGCTCTTAAAGTGAAGTATGGATGGAGAGTGGTTGTCTGGTGCTGAGAATGAAAATAAAGAGTAATGCATTGATTTGCATTTAAATCTACTGCTGCTGTAACTCTAGGAAAGCTGCTTAGATTTGCAACATTGCTAGTCCCTTTTCCCCTTGTTTATAGAATATGTATAATAATAGTGACTTTTACATATAGATATATAAACACACACATATATGAGGAAACAATATTAAAATGTGCTCATCATCATCAGTCAGATGCTCCTCTGATGAGCTGCTCTCCAGCTAAACATATTAAAGATCACACAAAGGAAACTTCTAAGGACTATGGACTTCTTTTAGCTGGAGCAAGAGCCTAAGGAAGATAATGCATCAACAATGACTTTCTACTGTATGTGGTTTTTCTCAATGTTTTGCTGAATGTACAAAATTTGAAATACAACCATATATTGAAAGTTAAAATGCTTATAAGGGGGAAAAAAAAAGAAAGTATGAGGAAATCACCTTCTGGTTAAAATTTAGAGTCATATGATTGAAGCTTTCCAAGATAGTTTGCATTTCAGGTAAACTGATAAAACAAGAACTGTATTACACAAATACCCTGAATATTCTGCATTTATTTGTTATATCTGGCGAACCAGAATAAATGGAAGACTCATGCATTGTAAATGATGTTTTGTGTTAAAAAAATGGACACCATTAGCAACCAGTATCTATCTAAAGGAGGTGATTAATAAGAACTCAACATGTTCATCTCTGAGTTTTAGGATGATTTTTCTAAAATTTTAAAATTAATAATATCCTCTAATGAAGAAATCAACTTTCTTTTTTTTATTAGATATTTTCTTTATTTACATTTCAAATGCTAGCCCAAAAGTTCCCTATACCCTCCCCATCCTGCCCTGCCCCCTACCTACTTCCTGCTTCTTGGCCCTGGCGTTCCCCTGTACTGGGGCATATAAAGTTTGCAAGACCAAGGGGCCTCTCTTCCCAATGATGGCTAAATAGGCCATCTTCTGCTACATATGCAGTTAGAGAAATGAGCTCTTGGGTGTACTGGTTAGCTCATAGTGTTATTCCACCTATAGGGTTGCAGACCCCTTCAGCTCCTTGGATACTTTCTCTAGCTCCTCCATTGGGGTTCCTGTGTTCCATCTAATAAAAGACTTTGAGCATCCACTTCTGTATTTGCCAGGCACTGGCATAGCCTCACATGAGACAGCTATATCAGGGTCCTTTAGACAAAATCTTGCTGGCATATGTCATAGTGTCTGAGTTTGGTGGCTGATTATGGGATGGATCCCCAGGAGGGGTAGTCTCTGGATGGTCCATCCTTTCATCGTAGCTCCAAACTTTGTCTCTGTAACTCCTTCTATGGGTATTTTGTTCCCTATTCTAAGGAGGAATGAAGTATCCACAAATTGATCTTCCTTCTTCTTGATTTTCTTGTGTTTTGCAAATCGTATCTTGGGTATTCTAAGTTTCTTGGCTAATATCCACTTATCATTGAGTCCATATCAAGTGACTTCTTTTGTGATTGGGTTACCTCACTCAGGATGATATCCTCCAGATACATCCATTTGCCTAAGAATTTCATAAATTCATTGTTTTTAATAGCTGAGTAGTACTATATTATGTAAATATACCACATTTTCTGTATCCATTCCTCTGTTGAGGGACATCTGGGTTCTTTACAGAGATTTTTCCAATAGCATGCTTTCTTGTGTTTCTTGAATTCCCTGTTAACTCTTCAGGCTATCTACAGACTAAAGTTCAAAGTCCTGAACTTGATTCATAAAGCCATAAAATCTATCTTTATCTACATGTTAACTGCCATCCTGAATGGCCCCACCTTTCCAGGCAAATCCAAATGAGTGCATGCTCCTGTAAATTAAAGTGGTTGGCTTTCCCAAAAACATTGTGTTCTTTTCTTGTTCCTTACAAATGTAATAAATCTGAAACAAAGCCCTACCATTCATCTTTTAGCACCAATTAGATCTATTTCATCTTTTAGGCCATATTCTACATTTCTTTAAAGGAAATCCAGTGTTTATTTGTTAATCAATCTACATTTTGCACATAATGCTAAAGGGTACGTATGCCACTAATAACTGTCTTTGTAGGAACTCCTGCTGAGTACACGAAGATCATCAATTTGAGATCGAGTGAAGTGGGTATTGCAGGGGTTTGACATAGGACATGTGTGAAGAGAGGAGGAAGGAAAGAAAGAAGGCGATTGATATAACTTTTAAATTTAAGTATATTAAAATAAAAACATTTTGAAACAAAAGATGTATCCATGGATGTATGTATTTGTGTATGTGTGAGCCAAGTGTCTGTATACACCTTCATTTGTTTGAGAACAAGTCAATGTGTAACACAGCATCAGTGGAATTCAGATGCCAACCTTGGCTACAAATCCTCATATTCTATCTTGTTTGGTGCAGGGTTTCTCTGTTGTTTGCAGATATACTCCCTGGTCCAGCTAGTCCTCAAGTTTTTAGGAATTCCTGATTATCTGCCTCTTCTCTGCATGTGTTAGAACTGGGATTGCAGACCTATGCAACTACATCTGGTTTTGGAAGAATTCTGACCATTTGACCACAGGTTCTAATGCTTACCTGGCCAGTGCTTATCCATTGAACAGTCTCTCCATCCTGAAAATAAAATCTCTGAAACAGGAACCAACCCGATTCACTAAAATTTCTAATTACATACTTTAGTGCCTGATTCATAGCTTGATTTAATGCATACAAAGGGTTGATAGAAATGTTAACCACCCTGGTAAGAATCTCTAAAGAGGAGAGTGTGCTAACTGTACCAGCCATCATTAACCCTAAAGTGTTTTCTAATAATGCATTAATAAAACATATATAGAAGTAAACTCTACAGATTACTCTCGCTATTACTTTCTAGTTTTACTTAAGCTACTCATTGGAATTTGAATGAGTTAATAAGTGGGTAGGTTAACTTAATGACAGTTAAGTTTCCCAAATGAATCCCATTCTACAGAGCTTGTTGTGGGGATTTTATAATCTACTATAAATAGAAATTCCAAGTTAGTGTCATTAAAGGCTAAAACTAGAAAGAGATGCAAGCAAACTATTTTCATGTGCAGCTGACAAAACACAATGGTCAATATTGCAAAAACAATCGGAATATACAAAAACCTATGACTGCTAACACATCAGAGTAAAAGAAGTAAGCTATATATACTTGGAACAAAGTCCCATGGTATAATGAGGAGTCACACTTAGATTTACAGATTCCTCAAATATAAAATAATGAGATATTCTCAAGAGCAGCCACATTCATTAAAGAAACATTAGTAAAGCTCAAAGCACACATTGCACTGCACACAATAATAGTGGGAGATTTCAACACCCCACTCTCACCAATGGACAGATCCTGGAAACAGAAACTAAACAGAGACACATGGACACTAACAGA
>NC_034600.1:20126408-20138337 GCF_900095145.1 Mus pahari
CCTTGGTCTTGCAAACTTTATATGACCCAGCACAAGGCAAGGCCTGGGCCAAGTAGTGGGAGTGGGTGGGTAGGGGAGCAGAGGTGGGGGGGAGGGGTATAGGAAACTTTCGGGATAGCATTTAAAATGTAAATAAAGAAAATAATAAAAAAATGAAATAATGAGGTATTCTAATTTTAGAAAATAATTTAGAGTAAATTATAAATTAATATATTAAGTATGAAAACCTGTTTGTTTTCCTGAATCCACTGACTCCTGTAAAGTTCACCATGCTCTAGCCTACTAGTTGGATTGCTGATATTTGGAGTTCATTTGAGTAAATGCTTTTTTTGGTTATGGAATATACCACTCAACACTACCATTTATTATTTATTTCCTTTTCTATCTACTCTAATGTAAGAGCCTTGATAAAAGTTAGAGACCAAGACATATTAATCATTATAGTCTTAGCAGTTTGCAATGAAGCCATTGTAGACAGATGGATAGATGGATGGATGGATAAATGGATGGATGAATGGATTAAGACATAAATAGACTTTGTAAGCAAAGACTCTGTGAAGTGTTTGTCAACCTATCTGTCTATGAGAATCACCTGATTTTTTTTTTTTTTAAATACAATAAAATTGTCTTCATTCCATCAAAACGCACTTAAGTCAGGTTTCCTGGTGTGGAACTTTAATATGTTTTCATATTAAACTTTTAAGAGAAAGCTTTTTAAGAGAAAGAGATTTTACTCACTAGTGGAGCACTTGTCTTATATGTGTTAAGTCCTAGGGTCATCAACAACACTTCAATTCCACCATAAAAAGAAATAAAATAAACAATCAAAAACAACAGCAATAATAATTCTACACTTTGCATTTTTCCTTAATAAAAATCACTTTAAAAAGAAACTGAATCACTTAACCCAACCAAAAGTTTCTCTCTGCTAATACATATTGGATGGTTTTACGTATCCCCAGCATTCCCAGATTTTTAAACAAATTTTTTATTAATAGATATTTAATACTAGACAAATTATAATGATGCTTAATGGAGACAGAATGAGCTTTGAAAGTAGATTACTTTTGTGAAAAATTTTACCACAGAAGGTATCTATTCTTTTTGTCTTCTATTGACTGACAGTTTTGCATACTACCTTATAATTTTTGCCAAATATTTGATTTATAGAGAAATAATGCTCTCTTAATTATACCTCCAGTAACTCTAGCATCTACCTAGTTTGGGCTTTACAAGTTCACTGGGATGCCTATTTGTTGTTGTTGTTGTTGTTGTTGTTGTTGTTGGTGGTGGTGGTGGTGGTGGTGGTGGTAGTGGTGGTATATTTAACAATTTTACAGTTTGTGAGAAATTCATACAATCTCATCACATTTATATTATGCCAACCTTCCCTCACTTCTTCAACTTCAATCATATCATCATATCCCCTACTCATAAATTCACGGTTTCTCCTTTGCATATTGTTGTGATATGTGTAAATATATCTATATATACATAAATGCATATAAACATATACATGCAAACACTGTACATATAAATACATATGTGTTTCACAAAAATACATGTAGCTCACTGAGTCCATTTAGCTTTGATTTAAGGAACACATTGCCAGGGCTAGTCACTTGTGATTAGACAATCTATGCAAGAGCTCATCCCTGGTGAGGACTGATTCTCCCTGTCTCAGTAGGCATTGTGGTGGGATTTTGTGAACTATTCATTTTCCACATTGTCATTTCAACTTGTATTGTTATTTCTCTGATTTCACTCCTGCTTTCCAAATGCCTGAATATAGAGATAAGTTTATAAGTAAACTTTGCAGAATATTTGGATATATACCCCCTTAATATTAATGTCAAAGGAATTTTTATTTAATTTGAAATCCCAAAATAAATTAAATGTTTTCAGGGCTTAGACGAGTGCAAAATATGATATTTCAGTTACTTACCTAAATATCATTATAAAATATTGGCATACAGCTGACTCTTATTGAAGAAACTGCTTTTAATTTGGTATTTTAAGATGAATTACTGGTAATGAGCCAAAAATCAAGATCAAAAGGCTTAAACACATACGAGATTAAAAATCTATCTTACTGTTTCAGAAATGCCTGGGAAATCCTCTAGGTAGTTCTATTTATGACATAATTAAATTCAGCATGCGAATGGCACAACAGAATTCCAAGAATTCATCAATAGTTATTCAAACTTGAAAGAGAAATTTGAAAAGTAAAGGCTATAGATAAAATAAAATATCAAATGTCTTATTTTAAGAGGCAAGAATCATTAAAAGTTCTGTGTTATATTTAACAGTCAATTGGAAAACAAGAGAAGATATGATCTGAAGGATCAATACTGGTAGGATCTTGAAAATAAGCTCTTGTAATTAATTAGCTGTCAATAACACTATTACAAGGGGAAAAAAAGACACTCCAATGTAAAACAGGAAATCAAGAAATCTGATCTTTCAAAACAATAATCTTAAAGCTTTTGGGACTTGATTTGTACATGAAGAGGAAAGGATAAATACTAAGTAAGAAATTTAACAAACCATCAGAAGATATCTGTGAGAACTTGATGCAAGAAAGAGCCCTTCAGTCAGTAACCCTGCCTGTTTCCTGTTGGCCACCGCCACCACACTGCCCCATACTCGGACCACTGGGAATTCTGAGGGAACTTTAGGAAGGTAATTGCAGAGCCTGATACCCTCCTGTCTGACAAAGCCATCTCACCCAAAGCTAGAAATTTGACCACATGTATCTGGACTCTGAACCCTACTTGAGAAAGACTTCAGCATAATTCACCTTCCCCCTACCCTGCCTGCATATTAGCCACCTCCCTTCTCTGTTTAGCGGGCCCTCCTTGTTGTCTAAATCTGGATTTGGAATCAGAATTTAAGGTAGTATATCTCAGACCAGTTCTTCTGCTTCCTCCTACTTTTAGCCACATGACCAATCACTCAAAATGTTTTCTGCTGAAGCAAAGTGTTAGTAGAGAGACTGATTTTGAAAGGCATGAATAAGGAACTATCAAATGCAGCTTTGATTTACAAAAGTTAATTGACATCCTGTCACTCCAAAGAAAAAAATCTATAGGCTTTAGGCTATAGTTTATGCAAAGTATGTGAGAAAAAGATGCAGGCTAAGAACATGAGAAACAGCTGAATTCTTCTCAGAGTGATAGCATATTTAAACTGAGCTCTTCCTGCATGAACATTAACATTGACCGGTGGTTTGCCTGAGAATGCTCTTCACAGACTAAAAAGTTTGAAAACTTCATCTTCAGTTAGTAGAACTGTTAAGGAAGGGCTAAGAGGTATGGCATTGATGACCTTGTTGAAGGAATTGTGTCACTGGGCTGAGGTGGAGGGCGATAGGATTTTAGGCTTCAAAATCTGAGGCCTTTCCCAGATTTCTTACTGCTTCTTGCTTGTGAAACAAGACATAAGCTCTCATCATGCCTACCAGCCTGCCTGCCTGCCTGCCTGCAACAAAGCTCCTAGCCAGGATAATCTTGAGCTCTAAACTACTTGAAAATGTTAGATCCCAGTAAACCCTCTTCCTTATGCTTCCTTGGTCATGGTATCATATAACAGCAATACAAAAATAACTAAGAAAGAAGTTCGTTACAGAGTGGGCCATTGCTCTGACATACATGATCATACTGTTTATGGAGGAATAGGAAACATTTGGGACTTTAGACTAGAGGTAATGATTGAACACTCTGAGCAGGGCTTCATGAGTCAGCCTAGATACCAGGATGTAATAGAATCTAACAGGAGATTGGACGGCAGTAGTCATGAGAGCAATGTAAACTATGAAGGTCCAGTAAAAGGTTTCAGAGGAAACAATATTAGCAACTGTGCTAGATACTTGTGAAATCTGAAAAATAACATTACATCCTTTTGCCATTGTCCTAAGAATCTGTCTGAGACTAAGTTGAAATTTTGGGTGCTACTCTTCTCAGAAAGATTTGAAATCTCCCTAATATCGACCTGCCACATGATTTTTTGGGAGTCACCCATATGCAGATCTGCAATGAAAGAAAAAAAAACAAAAACAAAAACAAACAACAGCAAAAGCCTAAGCAAGGTGGAAAGAAATGCAAAATGTATAGGGTAGAGTATCAGGAAATTTAATGTGGAGCCAAGTCTCCTGTTAAAAGAGCTAAGGAGATACCTGATTTGCAATAGAATAAAGGCTGTGGTGTCTTTGGGGGCAGGACCCCAGCCAGCTAATCCTGCAGTATGTAAAAACAAAATATCTGAGCAATTTTCTGCTCCTAAAAACAACAACAAATCAATGTTTATGCAAATATAATTCACAGAAGCGGCCAGGTTCCATCCCCGAAAGGCAGTCAAATATGGCAATGATTGCCATGTTTCTTGCCTTAGAGTTAGAAAGTATACAAAAGAAAGGGGTTATCCAATAGTTCTCTGTTAAAAGAGCTGTTGAGAAGAGCTGGGTGACAGGAGAATCCCTTCATGAGGGCCCTAAGAGGCCATTGCATGTAGCTGTAAACATGAAGTATAGATTGTAGTAAAAACTACGAGATGTTAGAGGTTTCAGAGCTGTGGAAAATTTGCTAAGGAGAGCTGTAGATAAGAAATGGAACAAGCCTATAAGAAAAATGTGTGGCAGTCAGCAAAGCTGGAAAGATAGAACCATCTAAGCTCTGTGACATTAGACATAGAGCTATAGGATTTGGATACTGTCTTGCTAGGGTCCAGTATTTCCTCACTATTTCCCCAAGTCCTTCCTTTTGGAATCAGAATGTATATTCTTTGCCACTGTGTCGAAATCTTATTTTGACTGTACAGATAATTATAATTATGAGATTATTTTGAGTCTCAGAAGAGACTTAGACTTTGAACTTTTCAAGTGTGTTATGTTGTGACTGTGAAGCTTATGGAAATTTGTGGAGTTGAAATAAAACTAAATGCATTTTGCATTTTGATATAGATAGCGGCCTAAAGACTAACAATTCATGGGGACTCGAGTATGGTGGTTTGAATTATTAACCACCCCCCAAATAGGCTATTTGAATACTTACTCCCAACTTGTTTGAAATGTTTTGGAAGACTAGGAAGTATTGAAAAAGGGTCACTGGAGATAGGATTTGAGGATGCAAAACCTAGGCCACCCATAGTTGGCATACTCAGCCTCTTACTTGCAGATCAAAATATACTCTCATATGCTGTTCCTGCCTGTCTCCCTGCCATCATGTTCTGTACTGTGGTCACCTTAAGCTATAATACTACAGTGAACTCACCCTTCTATGACTTGTCTTTGTCAAGAAATCTTATCAGAGCACTACAAAAGTAATTAAGACATGAATATCTGAATAAATTGCCAGTTATTAGCAGAGTTTTCACTAATGAATCCCTAAACTGTGCGTGGGTTGACACAATCTCTTTCTGTCTCTCTGTCACAGATAGCTAAATACACATACACACACACACACACACACACACACACACACACACACACACACTTGGTTACTGGCCAGTTTTAGGTAATTTCAATTGAGAAAAAGTTTCCATAAGATTGGGCTGTAGGACATTTTTATAGTAAGTGATTGATGGGGTAGGGTTCAGGCCACTGTGGGTGGGACTACCCTTGAGATGGTGGCCCTGGGTTCTAAGAAAGAAGACTGGGCAAGACATGAAAAACAAGGCACTAAGTGGCACTCTTCCTCTGCTTCAGCTCCTGCCTCCGTGTTTAGGTCCAACAATGGTCTTCTTCACTCTGGAATGTCTGTAAACCCAGTAGCTGCTTCTACAGGATTGGATGCTGTTCAATTTAGTGATGAAGGAAGGCTTGTTAGAGAGTTGTAGGTTTTGTATTTATGTCAGAAGGCAAAAGAAACTAGGTGCTGATGTCAGCGAAGGATTCCAGTAGCAAGTAGCAGGGTGAATGCATTCTCTAACAAGGATAAAAATAGGTAGTCAAAATAACAGCCTCTTTCCCCTAGAAGCTCGCTCTTTCTTCTTCTTCTTTTTTTTTTTTTAATTGAGAGAAACATGCTTGTTGTCTTCCATTTATTTATTTATTTATTTATTTATTCTTACACTCCATATTTTATTCCCCTCCTGGTCCACTGTCTGACTCTTCCACATCCCATAACTTCTCCCCGCCCTACTGTTTCCACAAGAATGTCCCCACCCACACCCACCCCACCAAACTTCTAAAACTCCCTGGGGCCTCCCTTCTCTTGAGGATTAGGTACATTTTCTCTGAACCCAGACCCAGCAGTCCTCTGCTGTATATGTGTTGAGGGGCTTCATATCAGCAGGTGTATGCAGTCGGCTTGGTGATCCAGTGTTTGAGAGATCTCGTGGTCCAGGTTAATTGAGACTGCTGGTCGGTCTTCCTGCAGGGTTGCCTTACTCCTCAGCTTCTTCCAGCTTTTTCCTACTTCAAACACGGGGGTCAGCATCTTCTGTTCATTGGTTGGGTGCAAATATCTTCATCTGACTCGTTCAGCTGCTTGTTAGGTCTTTCGGAGGACAATCATGATAGATTCCTTTTCGTGAGTACTCCATAGCCTCAGTAATAGTGTCAGGCCTCGGGGCCTCCTCTTGAGCTGGATCCCACTTTGAGCCTGTCGCTGGGCCTATTTTTCCTCAGGCTCTTCTTCTCCATTTCCATCCCTGCAGTTCTTAGAGACAGGAAAAATGGGTCAGAGGTGTGAGTGTGGGATAGCAACCCCATCCCTCACTTGATGCCCTGCCTTTCTGTTGGAGATGGGCTCTATAAGTTCCCTCTGCCCACTGCAGGGCATTTCTTCTAGGGTCCCTCTTTCTATGCAGACAGCCATTGGAAAGGCACTGCCCTCAAGGGGATGCTCTTCCCCTTCAGCGCATCTTTTCAGAAGAATGAACCCATGAGATAGTTAAATACTAGACTCAGAAATTCTTGTTTCATGGAAACTCACTTATCTTCTCATAGCTTCCCTACTTTATTTCCTTTACTTTTTCCTCACTAAATAGCAAAGCAAAAAACACAAAACAAAACATAAAAAGAAAAGTGGCCATGAGTAAGACAAAGGTGAGTCATGAGATTTCTCTGGAACTTTATGTACAGCATGGCCACTGGGCACCAAGCACACAACATGGGAAATAGCAAAGTTGTGTGTGTTCAAAAGTCAGCTTTCTGCCTTCATTGGGACTACATTATGAAATCATCACATATTCCTACATGGTAGTAACAGAAGCACAGCCTTTTTATTATATGTAAACTATAAATTTCATGTTACTTTTCATGTATGGGAATTTTTATTTAAAGAAAGGAAAAGAATATAGAGTTAAGTACTTCTTAGATACAAAAAAAAATCTCCTTGATTTCACTATATTGAAAATAGATGTGGACATTTTATCTGAAAATGGTAATGACTTGCTCTGTGACAAAAACTAATCTATTATACAGATTTAATTTTAATTTCACTACATTGTATCCCATGAACATTTCTATCTAGTCTTTAATTAAACATGATTTGCACAAATTGAGGTCAGTTTTCATTTAGACTGCTTGCAGTGTTAATCACAGTGTAAATAGCCTTCATCAATGAAAGGCTGCATTACACTAACACATAAGTGTTTCTGCGTAATTGCTGTCTGCTCTTTAATCCTGCATATTACTAGATAAGTACACATGCGACTACTTGCTAAATTTTCTATTGTATTAAGTATATAATTCATTTACATATTTTTATGAATTCAGATTTAATATATTTCATGTTTAAAAAGCCAACTATATACTTAAGTGATGAAAAGATCCTTTGTTGCCATAGTTGGAATATGTCTATAAAACATTTCAAGTTCAACCTGTTCAACTCTACTTTTTCTTATCTCATTTTAAACTCTGGAAAAAGGTGTTGACCTGCTTTTGAGGAGTCAGATAGCTTTAATTATGTTTTGTTAATAGTTATTAATGGACACTGAGGTACCTATACTTGAAAGGTTTAAAAGATTAGCTGTCTCTTTGATTCACATGCAAATATTGTGAACACTATTTATTGTGTACACATGTGGAAGACTCGATGAAACAAAGAGATAAGTGTATATTCATCATTACTAACATAGAAAACTCCTGGTTACTCTCATATTGCTGGTGATGAAAATTCCATTGTTCTAAAAATTAAAGTAGGAACAATGTTGTTTGGTGTTTGAAACTTAAAATGCTAATATATAATGTCTTCTACTCAAAAATTAAATTATGTATGACAACTATTAACATCAAACCTTAAATCAGTCCCTGTGCTGTTGTCCTGTTCAGTTTTAAAGGCCACAGTTTTAAAGGCTTCATTAGACTTTCTGGCAGTGTAAGAGGAAACTGCCTTGCATTGTTCCAAGTCTGCAGTTATGTTAAGATTGAGTAAGGTCAGATGGCATCAAGTGGTCCTGTAATCTGTTCCCTTCCTTGTTCCATTAGACTCAGGATGCCCTTACTACCTCCAAATATGGAAGGCCCGTGTGCATGAACAGAATTGTATTCCTCCTGCTAGAAACTATCATCTATATCTTGTCCTCATTTGTATTGATGAAACTGTTCCCTCAAATCCAAAATCAGATTGTATTTTTTAATTTGGTCTTCTTCAGACATAAGTACTCAGTTTATTCTATATTTCTGTAGATAAAAAAGTCAATATTTATATCTTACTCCATAAAAAACAAATGATTTTGTTTTAGAAATCAAGCTTTAATTTATTAGCTATTGATTATATTATATTTAGGAGAAATTTCAGTACATATGATACAGAGAAAAGCATGTCATAAGCTGGATTTTTAATACAATGAATGGTATAGTCATTTTAATTACATTAAAATAATTTGAAATTGTGATAGGACCAAAAGCTTAGAATTTCACATGATTCCAAACATACAGTATAATGAAGAATAGTTCCAGCGATTCAGAGAGTTTGTTGTTCTTTCAAAGAATGTGACACTGTTCCTTGCACCCATATCAGCAGGCTCACAACTGCCTGTAACTCCAGGAAATCCAGTACCTTCTGGTAACTGTCATTTGTACTTTCCACACATGCATGCATACGTATGTATAAATGAACACACACAAATACACTTGAAGAAAAAAATAAAAAAATAAAATGAATCTTTAAAATTCACAATAATGTTCTCTGTTGTACAAAATTAGCATGGAGATGAGCATAATTCACCGAATGGCTTCTGTTTTGGATGGTTTTCCATCATGTGTAATGATGTTGGAGCAAAGGTATGTCCCTCTAATCACCCTAACTTTAGAAACTCATGAATGAGATTGGAAAATGATCATCATTTACATTTATTATATTTTACATGTAATGAGCTTTAGCTATTAACTCTAATTTGCTTCTCATCAAAGGCAACCTATTTAGAAACTAAAACCTTTCTGTCAGTTGGAATTTTAATGAATTAAGATGAAATGAGACAGTGCTAATTGGCAGTTATTGCTACAGTATAGATTTGAGATCTTGCAAGAGAAGCCAATTCATCAGGGTTAATTTCTTTGATTTAATTCTAAGAATGCACCAAATATTTCCCCAAAGTACTCATATTAATTTTCAGAGTGAGGAATGGTTTGGTCTTTTATATAAACGGATTCTCATTTCTATTTGAAATTCATTTAATTTGTTTTTAAAAATAAATTGATGGCTTATGGAGCATTTGTGTTATTGAAATGTGTGTACATAAATGCAAAGGAATAGCACTCTTCAGACATTCTATTTAAGATACCTGTATTTTCTAACATCTGCTTATTTGTATCAATAAATAATCTTTTTTTTTTCATCAGATATAAATGAATGTGAAGCTGAGCCTTGCAGAAATGGTGGAATATGCACAGACCTTGTTGCTAACTACTCCTGTGAATGCCCAGGAGAATTTATGGGACGAAATTGTCAATATAGTAAGTGATATTATGTAAAAAACATGTATACATACCTGATGCTAGTTTTGAAATTTGCATTTATAATAGAGTATGGACCCAAGTTATTATCATCTGCTTTGAGAATGCATGATTGATTGTAGTGGGTCATTGCATATGTGTTCTTACTATTACGCATATTCCCTGGAGGTATTGCTCAGAGCACAGATATGAAAGTGTAATACACTCTGGCAGCAGATCACACCCATGCTTATCTTTTACTGGTCTCTTTTCATGGTTCAGTATGCATATCACTTAAATTTATGCCAACAAAAGGAGACAGTTTGGATTGAAGAGCTAATGGGATCAAATAGATTCAATCACAATTAACATGTGAAGATAAAATAGAATATAGGTTTACTGGTCCCTACACAAGCAAACTCTGGCTTCTTGGGACCTATGACAGTAGAGTTCTGAGATGATGGGTATAATGGGAGGATAACCATTTATTCAAAATGCTAATAAGGAGGGAGAATTTATTCTGCAACAGATTTATTTTTAATTAAAAGTGAAAAGAAGAGTCACAGGACTTTAGTCAATGAACTAGGTTCTGAGCTAAGCAGTGTCAACAGTAACACTAATGGCAGCATTTTGTAATTGCTGGCCATTAAGAAAACATTATAAATACTGATTTTACGTATATTATGCCATCTATGTAACAGAATAGCTAAATGCAAATGCATAGCAAAGATGCAGATTGATATTCAGATACAGAAACTGAGGCTGATATTTGATATGGTTGTCCCCAGTTGTCACAATGAAAGTGGCAGGATCCAGGACTCTGGCTTCACAGCAATTTAGTTTCCTGTGACCAGAGCATTCCCTCTAAGCACAAGATTCCTGTGAATGTATGTGCCGGGTAACAGCATGGTGTTTCCTCACTCTGTCCTGCAGTGGATTTATGTAAACAAGTTGAAATAAGAAAGATAAGTGGGAACTTGTGTCTCCTTTTCAGCTATGTCTGTATAGGAATGCCTTGATTGTTTTATATCATTTACTTACCATTCATTTCAAATAATTTAGCAGGCATATTTGAATGCTGTGATTGAGTATCTATTACTACAACCTAGCTTTGAAACCATAAATACAGTATTTTAAGTACTGAGGATACAATTGATTGGTACAGAACCTGCTTTCTACATGGGGAGTCTTGGTTTGATTAGCATTGAAGAAACAGAAATGTTTCCTATAGCTTAGACTGTTTGCAAAGTCTAATTAAAAAAAAAAAAATCAAACAAACAGAAATGACAACAAAGAAGTCCATGTTACATCATAAACTTTCTCTGGTTTTCCCTAATTTTTCCCTTTAATTATTTTATTAGATAGTTTCTTCATTTACATTTCAAATGCTATCCCGAATGTCCCCTATGCCCTCCCCCCAACCTGCTCCCCTACCCACCCACACCCACTTCTTGGCCCTGGCATTCCCCTCTATGGGGCATATAAAGTTTGCAAAACCAAGGGGCCTCTCTTCCCAATGATGGCTGAATACCCCATCTTCTGCTACATATACAGGAGAGACACAAGCTCTGGGGGTACTGATTAGTTCATATTGTTGTTCCACCTATAGGGTTGCAGACCACTTCAGCTCTTTGGGTACTTTTTCTAGCTCCTCCATTGGGCTCCCTGTGTTCCATCCAATAGCTGACTGTGTGCATCCACTTCTGTGTTTGTCAGGCACTGGCATAGCCTCACAAGAGGCTGCTATAACAGAGTCTCTACAGCAGAATCATTCTGGCATGTGCAATAATGTCTGCATTTGGTGGCTGATGATGGGATGGATCCCTGGATGGGGTAGCCTTTGGATAGTCCATCCTTTCACCTTAGCCCCAAACTTTGTCTCTAACTCCTTTTATGAGTATTTTGTTCCCTAGTCTAAGGAGGAATGAAACATCCAACTGTTGGTCTTCCTGCTTTTTGGTTTTCTAGTGTTTTGTAAATTGTATCTTGGGTATTCTAAGATTCTGGGCTAATATCCACTTATCAGTGAGTGCATATCTAGTGACTTCTTTT
>NC_034600.1:20138348-20144129 GCF_900095145.1 Mus pahari
TTTTTGCATCTGTGGAGTCTTGTTTTATGACTAATTATATGGTCAATTTTGGAGGAGGTACCATGTGGTGCAGAGAAGAAGGTGTATCCTTTTGTTTTGGGATAAAATGTTTTGTATATATCTATTAAATCCATTTGTTTCGTAACTTCTGTTAGTGTCCATGTGTCTCTGTTTAGTTTCTGTTTCCAGGATCTGTCCATTGGTAAGAGTGGGGTGTTGAAGTCTCCCATTACTGTTGTGTGAGATGCAATGTGTGCTTTTAGCTGTATTAAAGTTTCTTTAATGAATTTGACTGCTCTTGTATTTGGAGCATAGATATTCAGAATTGAGAGTTCCTCTTGGTAGATTTACCTTTGATGAGTATGAAGTGCCCCTCCTTGTTTTTTGATAACTTTAGGTTGGAAGTCAATTTTATTTGATATTAGAATGGCTACTCCAGATTTTTTTCTTTGGACCATTTGCTTGGAAAATTGTTTTCCAGCCTTTTACTCTGAGGTACTGTCTGTCTTTCTCCCTGAGATGGGTTTCCTGTAAGCAGCAAAATGTTGGGTCCTGATTGTGTAACCAGTCTATTATTCTATGTCTTTTTATTGGGGAATTGAGTCCATTGATGTTAAGAGAAATTAAAGAAAAGTAATTGCTACCTGTTATTTTTGTTGTTAAAGCTGGGATTCTGTTCTTGAGGCTGTCTTAGGTTTGTTGAAGGATTACTTTCTGGCTTTTTCTAGGATGTAGTTTCTATCCTTGTGTTGGTGTTTTCCCTTTACTATCCTTTGAAGGATTGGATTCGTGGATGGATATTGTGTGAATTTTGTTTTATCATGGAATACTTTGGTTTCTCCATCTATGGTAATTGAGAGTTTTGATGGGTATAGTAGCCTGGGCTGGCATTTGTGTTCTCTTAGGGTCTGCATAACATCTGTCCAGGATCTTCTGGCTTTCATAGTCTCTGGTGAGAAGTCTGGTGTAATTCTAACAGGCTTGCCTTTATATGTTACTTGACCCTTTTCCCTTGCTGCTTTTAATATTCTATCTTTATTTAGTGCATTTTTTGTTCTGATTATTATGTGTTGGGAAGAATTTCTTTTCTGGTCCAGTCTATTTGGAGCTCTGTTGGCTTCTTGCATGTTCATGGACATCTCTTTCTTTAGGTTTGGGAAGTTTTCTTCCATAATTTTGTTGAAGATGTTTGCTGGCCCTTTAAGTTGAAAATCTTCATTCTCATCTACTCCTATTATCCATAGGTTTGGTCTTCTCATTGTGTCCTGGATTTCCTGGATGTTTTGAGTTAGGATCTTTTTGCATTTTGCATTTTCATTGACTGTTGTGCCCATGTTCTCTATGGAATCTTCTGCACCTAGATTCTATCTTCCATCTCTTGTATTTTGTTGCTGATGCTCACATCTATGTTTCCTGATTTCTTTCCTAGGTTTTCTATCTCCAGTGTTGTCTCACTTTGGGTTTTCTTTATTGCTTCTACTTCCATTTTTAGGTCTTGGATGCTTTTGTTCAATTCCATCACCTGTTTGGTTGTGTTCTCCTGTTTTTCTTTAAGTACTTGTACCTCTTTAGCAGCGTTCTCCAGTGTTTCTTTAAGTGAGTTATTAATGCCCTTCTTAAAGTCCTCTACCAGCGTCATGAGGTATGCTTTTAAGTTTGAGTCTTGCTTTTCGGGTGTGTTGTGAGTATCCAGGACTGGCTGAGGTGGGAGTGCTGGGTTCTGATGATGGCGAGTGGTCTTGGTTTCTGTTAGTAAGATTCCTACGTTTGCCTTTCGCNNTCTGGTAATCTCTGGAGTTAGTTGTTATAGTTGTCTCTGGTTGGAGCTTGTTCCTCCTGTGATTCTGTTAGCCTCTGTCAGCAGTCCTGGGAGTCCAGCTCTCTCCTGAGTCTCAGTGGTCAGAGTACTCTCTGCAGGCAAGCTCTCCTATTGCAGGGAAGGTGCACAGAGGTCTGGTGTTCAGATCTGCCTCCTCGCTGAAGATGTAGGCCCAAAAAGGGGCCTGTCCCAGAAGATGTGTTGCCTCTGCAGTTTGCACACTCACCTGCCCAGGCTAGACTTCGAGGGACCCTGGACACAATATGTCTCTTTCACCTGCTCTGGCAGACAGAGCCCTCCTGGGTGGCCACCTTTCCTCTGGCGGGGAAGGTGCCCAGATATCTAGACAAAACAAAGGTCTAAACAAGGTCGGTCCCAGAAGCTAGATTGTTTCTGTCTGTCCTAAAGCTGTGCAGCTTCTATAGTCCACACTCTCTTGCCAGTGCAGACTGGAGCCTGAGAGAACCTGAGCAAAGATGTCTCCCTTACCAGATCAGGTAGTGAGAGCGATCCCTGGTGGAAACCTCTGCTCTGGCAGGGATGGTGCCTGGATGGCTGGAGCCAGAAATGGGGTCTGTCTCAGAAGCTGTGTAGCTCTCCCCAGCAAGTACCGGAGCCTGGGCCTACTGGAGCAAAGATGGCTCCCTTTTCAGCTCTGGCAGTGAGAGCGCCCCCCCCCCCCAAATTTTTATAGAACTTTCCTTCATAGACTATCTTGAAGAAGATTTGATTTGTCAATACAATTAAATGAAGCACTTGAATCATTAGTGACATAGCACATTTAAAATGTAAAAATATTCATTTTAGTAAAGCAAAATAAAGGTATTTAAGCACAGTTAATAAATATAAAAATAAACATATTAATTATTTATCATAAATTATGGCTCACTTAGTGTATCTGTAATGCACTTTTGCTTAATTAGAAATAAATTTGTAATTAATCTTAATTTTCTTGATTTGAGGCACAAATATGAGGTTGTCATCCTACAAATAATTTTTTTTTAAGTTTGAGTAAAACTATAATTATTTCAAATATTGAGGATGAGCTACTTGCTATGCATGATGGATCATGCTTTTAATTCTAAAATGTAGAACATAAAGACATAAAGTTCTTGAAAAATTCAAGGTTATTTAATCTACACAGTAAATTCCAGGTATGTCAGGGTTATATGGCTACATCCTTCTTATCACTGCCCTCCCTCCCAACACATATATAAAAAGCAAAATCCCACATAGACAAAGAAATGCCTATCAGGTGTTAAAATTGTCTGATAATAATTTCCAGTGTAATATTAGCTGTTGTTTATTACCTATATTTATAGGTAGGCAAAGTAAAATAAATAATTTCAAGTTAGATTTTGTGCAACACAAATGTTTTATGCTTTAATGTGTATTTTTTTCTGTTTATTGAGTATAACATTTAATTAAAGTTTAGTGTTATTTATTTCTACTGAAATAAATTACCTTTAATTGACATGAATATTATTTAGGTGTTCCTCTAATATTTATTACATATAACAAAAATTCCTTCAATTAAAGTCTTTGTGTAGATTCCCTTGGTTATTTTCAATGACATGCTCAGGAGCCCAAAATGATATTTTCATAAACAGACAGGAGAAAAATGAAAAGGTTCTGCAATGACAAACCCATCCTTATGAGAACAGATTGTTTTTGTCATGCATGTTTAACTGGCTGTGATGTTTAAATCAGGATAATGCAATGGAAACAGAGAACATATTAGTTAACTAATCTAAAAATAACTAGACTTATTTTCATCTGCTGAGTTTTTTTCTTCTCACAACTACCATATACATTTCCCTCTTGAGTGTTTAAATGTGACATGATTAAATTTCAGGAATGGCACTCAAATGCATTTTCATCACTGACACTATTTGTAAAAATTAAAATAGCTACCCAGAGAGTTCTTATAATGTTTAACTCCTGAACACTATGATAAAAAAGAATTAATACTCAGATCATTTGGAGGTGGTCGGAATTAAAAGCAAAACTTAAATTATTCCATGGAAAATAATGTAACATTTGAAATGTCAAGCTAATCTACTTTCAAATGAATGAAATGTGTAGATAATTCTATAAACCTTTACTCTAAAAGTTTCTGCTATGTTTATAACAAAAGCTGATAATTGTGGAAATATTTTCATTAAAAATTAGACTATTCTACCTTCATTTTTATATAGTCAAAACCAGAATATCCACTAACAAATAAAGTAACATTTACTAATACCAAAATAGATACAATATTTACTTTTTATATATAAAGGTATGAATTTGTCTTTGTGCTAGTAGTATGTATGAGCAGGTATATTTCTATCAATATAGGCTTACTCAGTGAAATGTGCTCCTTTTATAAATACATGTGGAATGTATGTTGCACCCTTAACATTATATTGATGACTTTGTAAAGATGAGTTATTGACCAACAATCCTGATCAACTACATCTTTTTACCAATGATCATATGACAATGTTGATTTCCATTTTAGATGTCATTGTATGTCAAGTACTCTTCTAAGTAATATAAAGTGTCTTAATCCTCTCAGACCTATTTGAAATAGGTTCCATCTTTTTCTAGTTCCACATTACCGAGAAAATTGAGCTAGTGAGTTATTAAGTAATTTCCTTAGGGATGCATGGATAGTAAACTACTGTTTGGTCTGAATCCCAGCTAGCTGCAGGTGCACAACCTGCAATTCTACCTATGATAAGTCCTGCCAACCGTGGAACAACAAAACGAGTGTCACACCATATATTTTCTTGCACTTGCATTTGAAAAGTGACCTTAAATAGTGGTGGCAATACTGGAGGAAAGAACACAGCCTTTGCATTCAAATAGAACTGGAATTAAAATTTTTATTTCTTTCCTTTCTATGTAGTCCGAACAAGTTAACTGCTACTCTTGAGTCTCAGATGCCTCATTTATAAGTCAATTTCTACTGGTGGACATTATATTATTAGTGTATATAGAATATATTTGTAATATAGGGTATTAATTAAAGCTATGACACAGGCATCAGAGAAATATTTTAGATGAGACCAAAGGAAAGGGGTTTTTAATGAAGAAAAGTAAAAGGGAGGATAATGGAAATGAGAAGTTCATAAAAAAAGACAAACCAGAAAACCATACCTTAGCACTGTCATCATGATTACGCAATTGCCTGGTATTACCTGCACTGAAAGAACAAGTCATAATAGTCAATGCATTGCTTTTGGTGCGGTGTCTTCTGTGCCAACATCCACATCATAGATCTGGACAAAGGTAAACGAATCTTTATACTGTGCCACAAGATGGTGTATGGATAGAGGAAACTTTTTCCAAACAAAAATGGTTTTTGTATTTCATCAAAACTCCATTCTTTCTACTCCATAAAGAGGTTCATTAATGGGCATGAGAGATTCCTTTGGGAGGCCAAAGTGTGCAATGGCTAGGGTTCACAATGGCTAGATTACCAGTTTCTCTCATACCAATTTGCAGAATAAGGAACATATGATCAACAACAAGCTCCTGTTCCCTGGAGAGCAAAGACCTTTAGAAGACCTATAGAAGTGGGAATTTACGAAATTGAATACAGGTGACTTAAAGACTAGGTGCCTTTGATGTGGTCATCTAAGAGGGCTGTAAGGCAAATATATTCCAAGACATAGTCCTGTGTACAGAGGCAAGCTCAGCACTGTCAGAACATCCCCAAAGCTTCCATAAGACATGTTCTCTAATAAATCTCACAAACTATAAATGTATTACTTAAGGAGAAGAACTAATATACATACTTTTCTTTGAGAATCTGGAATTTAATGGTAGCAGTAGAGTGTAAGGTAGCCACAATATACCCTGATAATATGTAATCAAGAAACTTCATTTGGAGTCATGACAATTACGGCTGGTAATATTTACCCATTAAAAACTATCTTTTGGCAAAAGACACTGTCAACAAGACAAAAAGGCCA
>NC_034600.1:20145159-20186686 GCF_900095145.1 Mus pahari
AAGATGGCCTAATAGGCCATCACTGGGAAGAGAGGCCCCTTGGTCTTGCAAACTTTATATGACCCAGCACAAGGGAAGGCCTGGGCCAAGTAGTGGGAATGGGTGGGTAGGAGAGCAGGGGCGGGGGGGGGTGTATAGGGAACTTTCGGAATAACATTTGTAATGTAAATAAAGAAAATAATAATAAAAAAATACAAAAAAACCTATCTTATTAAATTTTTTATCATATTCTTTTTTAGCATTTTTTTATTAGATATTTTCTTCATTTACATTTCAAATGCTATCCTGAAAGTCCCCTATACCCTCCCCCTCCCTGTTCCCCAACCTAAAAAACAATCTTATAAACTAATTTTTTGTGACTCTTAGGGAGTTAAAAGATAAAACTTATATTTTGAAATGTAAATATATTATAACTAAACAAAAGTTAAGGAGAAAGAGAGTAATAATCATTCACAATTAACCCCAGTTTTATTCCTGCCATGTTTCAGAAATTTGCAAGGTTGTTAAATATTTATTTTTGTCTTTGTAAACATCACCTAATTTAATTTAGGGTTACTCTATTTTGCTTGAAATACTAATATAAAGATTAACCCAGAACTCTAGTAAAACAGGAGAAAGAACATTAATCTCAGGTTTGCTACTTTTGTGAACATAAGAAAAAAAATCTGTTATGGAGTGTATACAATTTTTTTCTCAGCATTAAATTTTAATAAGTTAAATCTAAAGAACATACAATTTTATATCATAAATCTACACCTATATTACTTTTTAATTTTCACACATTTAAAATGGTGCTGCAGTTAAGAAAAAAGTAAAAATTTGACAAATAGGGTACTATGAGAGTGCATTGATAATCCTCGAGGCAAGAAAGGATTCCAGCATCCCTGCAAGGTTAGGTCTCTGCAATAAACACACACAGAAATGACCTGAAGGCAACACTCAGTTGGATTTGCAACGCTGACATATAAGTTCCATCTTCAATCAGATGCCTGTGGATTTGGGTTTCCATGTCACCCCCTCAGAGTTTTGCAGATAATCAGACTTTAAAAGTTACCTGCTGTTTCCTAAAATGATAAGGAAGTAAAAGAGAAACAAATATTAGACACTTGCTTCCCTAGCCTTTCTAGGACTCATCAAATACCTCTAAAAAATTGAATTATATTTTCATTTCTTCCTAGCTTACTATTGGCTTGCAAATAATTAATGAAACACTATAATTTTAAATTTTAATATATGGCAATATTCTTCTATTATTACATTGTATATGTCTTGAAATTATAAGTGAGCCTTTTATTTACTCTGAAGTTAAATTATACTCTCATGTTTCTCAATTCAAAGACAGACATCTGAGGTACATAGAGAAGAGGAGTTTGTGAACAATTTAACTGAATTTAGTGTTTGTGAAATGTATAGCTTGGGTGATTCATATATATATATATATATATATATATATATATATATATATACATATATATGTATATATATATATATATATATAATCATATGTATATAATATATTATATTATTATATAGTCGACTTTTCTCAAATTGAAAATATCAGTTATTTTACTTATCATTTGATCTCTCAGTATGTGAATGTATTAAAGAATTTAAAGTATATACAATATCAAAAATATTACACAAGAAAAACATTTTAAAAGAAGTTATTCCAGGTCTAGAAGCCTGGGACATGATTAAAATATGATTTGTTTGTCAGAATTTAGCCATCAAACATTGACATTGCACATTATGCTGTACTCACAGTGACAGCACATTCTTGGGCACATAGGACAAATTTAGGTCCTGATGAATAATGTGAGCTTGAAAGAGTTAATTCATAATGATAAATTACACACAAACCCAAAATGATTTCCTATGTTATCTCAACTATCGGCAGAAGATATTCATGCCTTTTTCAGATGGAGAAATGAAATAGTTGGCCCCCAATCTTTCCCTCAATAACTACAATAACCCAAATAATAGCATTATTTCTTGAGTTCTCAAAGGTTTCAAATGGCTGCAATAAGTTTTGCCTGCAGCCTAGAGCCAAATTTGGCAATTGCAAGAACAGCGTGCCGGATTCCTACCCAAGGTTTTCATTGGCTCAATATGCTTCGAAGGGAATATGTTCAGCAGTATGTAACACTAAGTGCGAAGGCTAAGTGTGCAGTTCTGAAAACAGGGCATCTGCTCTCTGCATCTGCTTGAGAGATATACAGACACAATAGACTTCTTTCTGCCTAGGTGCGTAGACCTTGCCGGTGTAATTAGGACAGGTGAACGAGGTAGGGCTGCTACTTATTGAAGTGTGGGTACTTGCTCAGAGATCCTTAGGTGATAAAACTCAGATATGGATACTAGAGCACCCAATTTGAAATAGGAACACCTTTTCAACTGGGAAGGATGTCTTTCCTTTACACATAAACTAATTCAGGTCTTTGTTCTATAGCAGAGCCCTAAAATGATCACTACACATCATGTATAGTACACTTTTGGGATATATTAAATGTGTGGAATTCAAGCCTATGCAAAAAATAAAATGAAGTAAAAATAAGACTTAACTACATTTGCTATGGATTGAACTGTTATTTAACCATAAAGGATTGCTTGAAATATGGTTTTTTTTCTTTCTTTCTTTTTTTTTTTTTTTTAGTAATTTTTGTTTATTTACATTTCAAATGATATCCTCCTTCCTGGTTTTGCCTCCACAACCTCCTCATCCCATCTTACCTCCCCTTTGCCTCCTTAAGGGTGCTCTTCCTCCCACTCACAGTTTCCTGCCTCACCCCTCTAGCATCCCCCTTCCTAGGGCACCAAGCCACCACAGGACCTCCCTTCCCACTGATGCCAGATAAGGCCATCCTCTGCTACATATGAATCCCTCCAGGGAACCTCTCAGGTAACAACCATACCAGACTCCTGTCAGAAAGTGCTTCCTGGCATCAACAATAGTGTCCGGGTTTGTTGTTTGCAGATGGGATGGATCCCTAGGTGGGGTGGTCTCTGGATGGCCTTTCCTTCAGTCTCTGATCCATTTTTTTTTTCCTGCGTTTCCTTCAGACAGGAACAATTCTGGGTTAAAATTTTTAGATAGGTCAGTGGTCCCATCCCTCAGCTGGGGGCTGTGGCTATTTACTGGAGGTGTAAATATGTTTTTGTTTACTTATTTGAAAGCTTAAAGTAGTAAAGTTACAAATTATAGATTTCCATTAAGATATTTGATAGTCATATATTATATTGATATTATATAAAATAATATATTAATAATTATATAGTATTAGCAAAGCAACTATTAACATACTTCTATAAGCGTGTTCATTAACATTGAACTATTAATAAAAATAATGGAGAGACTGAGATTATACAGCAGTATCAAAGAAGGAAGTGACAAGTGCTAAGCACATGGAACTGCTAGTGGTTTAGTGTAAAGGTGGTTTTATGTAAAAATGTGTGCGTGTACGTGTGTGTGAGTGTGTGTGTGTGTGTGTGTGTGTGTGTGTTGTGTGTAGAAACAATATAAAACTCTCACTTCAGCACTTAGAAGTTAGAAACAGGAAGCTCAGTAGTTTATGGTTACCCTTGGTTGCGTACATCATGGGTTCAAGGACATCCTGAGCAAATAACATCCTGTTTCAAAAACTCAAAATCAAACTAAATAATAACCAGAAAAATGAAAGAATAAATGAAAAGAAGAAGGAAAATAATGTGTACAGAAGGGTTCTTCAATAAAATAGAGCCTAAGAGAATTTTTTCATTCAAGATGAAGTCATTAATTGCCCTTATATAACGTAGTATGAGGCAGAGAACGCAGGATAGAAGATTGTGCAGGCATTAGTAAAAAATAAAAACCACAGAGAATCTCCCAGGTTAAGGGACATGCTACTTTGAGCATATCTTAAATTCTAAAGAACCATTAAGGCAGCTAAGATCCTAAAAATAAATTTCATAATAGTCACCTGAATAGCTTTATCTGGTCAATAATACACTTTCTTTTTAGAACTCTAAAGGAACAGACATAAAATATCCAATGTAAAAGTAAATGGATCTTGAGGAGTATGGTTCTATAAAAAGAATGAAGGCAGCACAAAGTCAGTAAGTGCAATTCTAAACTTCAAGAAAAACTGGAGCAGGGCAGAAAATAAACTATTCTGACAAAAAAAATGGGAAGAACAAGAGTCATATAAGGAAGCCTATAAATACATGGCACTGTTATCTAACCACCAAACACTCAGAGTGGAAAACATAGCTCTGAACTCAGAGAAATCCTGAAATCCACTTTATATTCTCTCTAGTACATTCAAGCAGATCAAAATTTGGTGATATCTATTAAATGACCCTTATCTATAAATATCATTTCATATGTATTTACCAAATAGTAACTTAATAATGCCATCTCCTTTTCCAATAGAATTATCTCTGTATTCTAGTATAATTAATAGTCCTTTTATTTTTCATTTTTTTTTATCTTTGAAATTATAACAACATTGCTCCCTTCCCTTTCTCCCCATCAAATCCTCTCACATGCCTTTTCCATTCTCCTACAAAAGGATGGTCATTTTTATTCACTAATCTGTTAGTGTGTGTGTGTGTGTGTGTGTGTGTGTGTGTGTGTGTGTGTGTGCCTTTATTCTTAAATATAACCTGCTGTTGTGTGTCAGAACCTTTTATCAGGGAGACATAACACAGGTTTTCTCCCCCCTCCCCCCAGATAGGGATCCCATGACAGACAAAAGTACCAATACTCCCAAAGTCTAACTTACAGAAATATGGGTGAGGATTTACTTACAGTTGTAGTAAGTACTCAAATGACTCAAAGACAGCTACGTCATCCTGGCCAACCCTAGCACAAGTGACAGTTCACAAAATCTGAGAAGCTGGAGCACACTGAATAGCCTATAGTCAGCTCAACAAGTTAGAGATAGTCTTTTCCAAGTGACTCAGTTCCTCTCTTCCATTTTCCTGCATTGTTTTCATGTTGCATATAGGCAGCTGATCTATTCTCAGAAGTTTACTTTGAAGCTCACCCTGTTTGAATCTTTTTGCAGTATTTATTGCTCATTATGGCAGGGAGAGACTTCATGAATCTGGAATTTCCTGAAGCTGTTTTGGTTGTTGATCTTTCTGCTTCAGGAACATGGTGGACTATTTCAATATCCAAGAAAACTGTTCCAGAAAGCATGGTCTGTCCATATAACGTTATGTGTTTGTTTGTTCACAGCTGACCATTGGCACTGGGAAAACAATTGGTTTGCTTTTCCCTGTGGAAGACTATCCCTCTGGCTCTCAGCTCTCATTAGTCATCTAAGGCTCTCATGTGTGGCATGTCCATTGGTGTCATCCTGAGCACATGTTTGCACAGTCATGTTGGTATCATTTTATGGATGTATATTCTGGTCTAACAGAACATAAGCACCATATTGCAAGCATTACTAACTGCATCATTGGTCTCATTCTTTTAAATGCTTTCCACTAAAATTTTAATCCACGTAATGGGGCCTCAAATCATAAGTGAATAAAGGTATATGAAAAAAATTGATATATTTAAGTTGTTAAGGGTTATCCTATTAGACTACAAATTATATACATATCTTATTGTTGGCAAGGATTTCTTCTGTAAATTAAATTTCCAACCAAATGAATATAGGAAATGACCACTGAAAATATTATCAGAATGTATGATTTTGTTAGTAGCAGATATCACATGCTTTTTGTTTCACATTATATGTGACTTAAATATCTAAAAGTCTCAGGGATGTTGTTTCCTAATATAAATTTTGTCAAGCCAGTTATTATCTATTTCAATAATGCATTAATAGATATTTATATATTATACATTTGAAAGCACGTTGATATTTATTTGTGGTCCCATATATTTTATTCTATTGATTTAAATTATTGTTCTAAAAAGTATCTATTATCAACACCAGCTAACAAAGGGGTCTATTTCATAGAAAGTATTTAAAATCTTGAGTTCATGGTTAATCTGTAACCATATATGTATGCTCTGTATAACATGAATGAAGCTTTTGGAGATGCTGTCAGAATTTTTAATGAATATCGATTCATTCCTATTTTTTCTACTGAATTTTGTTCTCCTGCCCTATGCATAAGCTATCCAAGTTAAAATAAAACAGAATATTAAGTGCATTAACTACATTTTTGTCATTGTGTTTGCAAGTTTTATTAACAAGAGTGAGCTTCATAAGAACTTATAGAGTAGAATTAGAGATCTGTAACCTATGAGGAGATCTATATCATCTAATAACTCTAACCTGTTACTAGAAAACAAATTGAAGCTTACTTACATAGTTATGTAGGAAAGAACTCTGAAAACATGAGTTTAAGAATATATTATTTCTAAACTATGCAAAATATATAGATGCAACATGAATTATAGTGAGGGGCTTCATGTACGAAAAGAAGAGAGGCAGCTGCTTTATGAGTCACCTTGTCAAAAAGATATTTAAAAGGGAGAAAAGAGATTTATCCCTTCATCAATAATCCACATAGATATTAATATTGAGTTATTTGATTTCCAGTGTCTTTCACACAGGTTCTATATAACAACATATGGCTGTATGAGTTCATGTAAAAGTGCCAGTGGTTCATAATCATCACTGCCAAGACCAACCCTAACTTGGAGAGGGATTCTGCAGAAAGGGTGTGTTTGGGAGTGGTGAAAGAAATGACTAGAAATCAATCATGGGAACAAGTTTACAGCATAGCTCTGTGCTCTGCTCAAGACAGGTTTCCAGAGATCTCCAGACAGCTTAGTTCTTGCAGACCAAAGCTCAGCCTTTTATTTGCCTATCAATTCAATCATTCACCCCAGGTTCCCTTTGGATTATCCCACAAATCAGCAGGTTATGACCTTAGTCCCTTGATTCTCAGAAAAGAGGGCAAGCACAATTTTTTTTTTTTTAACATTTCAAGGAATTCTGTGATCTGCCTGACTTTATAAGCAGCACAGACAATAAGATGCCTTGGTGGAATATGACTCTGAGGTCATCAATTCACCACATCTAGGCCTAAACTAGTTTTGTTCCAGACTGACCTTGAACTCAAGAATCTGCCTGCCTTGGTAAGAATAAACAATAAACTTAGCCGTGTGGGATCTTGCCCTATAGTCACCACTTCCAAAATCTCTTTTTCTCCCTTTTAAATATCTTTTTGACAAGGTAACTCATAAAGCAGCTGCCTCTCTTCTTTTCATACATTAAGCCCCTCACTATAATTCATGTTGCATCTATATATTTTGCATAGTTTAGAAATAATATATTCTTAGACTCATGTTTTCAGAGTTCTTTCCTACAGCCTTAAGGTGTCCTGAAGTTCACAGCATTCACCATTTTTGCTAAGGAACATCAGACATACCTTCATCTCCTGGGCCTTTGTTATTTCTAATTTGAAATCATTAACCTTGGAAGGGAGAATATCTCCCAAAGGAGGAACATGAAGTAAATTATGAACACTAATATACAAACAAGCCCCGTGTCCTTAACAATGGTCAGCATTCATAAATAAGATCCACACTCTGATAGCTCTGCTCCATGCTCACACTGCCTCTTCCACATGGCAGAGAGTGGAACATCACCTTAAGAATAACTAAATGTGGATCAATTATTGCTATAAGGGAAGAAGGGATCCACATTTTGTAAATATTTTTTAATGTTTGTTTATTTTAATTTTTGTGTGTGAATAATTAGCTGCATGTGTGCCATGTGCCATGGAAGTCAGAAGAACAACTGGAGTTAGAGATTGGTTTAAACTTCCACATGAATGCTGGGAATTTATCAGGTCAAATGCAAGAGCACCCAATGTTTTATACTCTAGTTTCAGCTTCTTGAAAATTCCAAGGTTATATAGAGTTTTTGGAATCATACTAGCTGCCTAGCCAAGTAGTGTGGTAACAAGGCTGCTTTTCTTACTGGATAAAAAGATTTCTCTTCTTTACTATTCCACCTTAATGATGAAGTACAAGAAGGCATCGAAAATAGCATTTCAGTTAGTAATTCATGTTAGTCATTAGCCATATTTATGAAAATGGAGGATAAAAACTCACTTCCTTAATTACTGTAAGATGTGAAGGTAACTATAATTAATTCAGTAATTTTACATTTATTTTAGAAAATTGTAATTGCACATGATGAGCCTTATATACACATTAAAGTAATGATAGTAGAAAATGGGAGTGTGAGGGATGTCCCATTCTTGTGCACATAAATGCTTAACTAGTGGTTACTTATTTCTTCTAAGGATGTTGTGTAAATTAAATAAAGCCTACTGGAAAGAAAACTTGACTAGAAAAAAGTTGAAACAATGTACATGATAAATAGTGATAATAATTTGGAAATTATGAATGACCTTTCATCCTGTTAGGACACTGTAATTTCATGGTCTATGTGGTAATATTGCAAACAATCACCTCCACAATATTCTGTGGCATTTTGATAAGCAAAATGAAGTGCTCTGTCATAATGGACTTTCTTATATGAAGAAATATGAAAATGGTCCCTACATTAGAGTGAATGCAAATAGCAAGTAAGGAAGCATTGAGGTGTACAGTTTACTATCATCCTTGTTATGGATCTATAGATTTGAAAGAATGCCAACTTTATACTTGATTCTACTAAGCTGTGTCCTGCAATATAAGAACCCACTGACTTAAGACCTATTATACCTCTGTCTTATGCAAAGAGACAAGAACATGTGTATGTGCATAAGTTCACATGTGTGTGTGTGCACATGTGCATGTATATATGTATACATGAATGTAGTCACACTTAGATCTGTGAGGATTTGTGTATCCTACAGTGTCTGGAGGTGAAAGAACAACCACAAGGGTGGTAGTCCTTGTCTTTGCTTTGTTTGACATAATCTTTTTATTTTTACTTTTGCAAGTGCCATGCTATAGTCAGCCCACAGGTTCTCAGAAATTCTCCTATTTCTAAAACACATCTCACTAGAGAAGTGCTGGGGTTATAAACACAGTTTGAAATCCTGTGATTTCTAAGAATTTTAAGTGTTTACTCATGCTTCTATAGAAAATACTTTATTAACTGACTTATCTTCTCTTTCCAATCCCCACACTATGTGTGTGTATAATATTATTGTATGTATATATGCATTATATATGTACAATTTTATCATTTTTATTTCTAAGATGATTTGTATGCATTACCATATAGATAAAGGTCAGAGATAAACTTGGTATCAGTTATCATTTATGTTTGGGTTCAGGAGATCAGACTCAGGCCTTTAGTTTTGGCTTAAAGCTTCATTACTCACTGAGTCATTTCATTACTCCATCCTCGAACATTAGAAAAGAATGAGAAAGGATCTAAAACAAACCATAATCCACAGTCTATGGAAGAAACAGCAAGACTAGGAATTACAAAATTAATTAATACGTATTCTCATGTATTAATCTGAACTTGATAGACTGAAGGCCAAAGTCTAGAAATCATCATTTTGCACTTACTTAAATGTTCCTAAAATCTTATACCACAATGCTATTCATGACTCAATTAGTATACCTTTGGAGGGGAGCAGTAAAATGTATGGTATATTCACCTAGAGGACATCAGCATGTCTCAATGATAGTGGTAGAAATAAAAAAATAGAGATATTAAAACCTTGGAGTGAGGTGAAAATGTATTCATTGTCAAGTAGAGAATAATGCAAAGGAAGACACCACCCATCATGCTGAGCCTTCATCACATGATCCAGTAACATATTTGAGTACCTTTTACTGACTGCCAGTTATGGTTATGATGTAGAGAATATATCAGTCAGCCCATCAGGAAAGAACCAAATACAAAATCTGTCATAAAACAAGTATAATATCATATGGAAGACCAACATACATTTATAAGTGTTTATTGAAAGAATATATGTGCAAAGAACATTAAGGGTTTATTTTTAAGTTACAATATGGACTTGAGAGTTTCTTGTGTCTCAGGATTGACAAAATTAATTGAGGTTAGAGAAAGAGTATAACAGGTAAAACTAATAGATACTGATTTAAAAGATATTTCAGATACTGATTTCTGGGTAAAATTTATTCTAAAATATCTAGAATAGTATTAATAAAGTTAGATAGTAAGCATCCATTTGGTTGACCCTCAATTCTTAATGTTTAAAATTAATTTAAAGTGTGAATTCAGGAGAGTGAATTAGTGAGATTTTCTGATAGTTTCCTTAGTATACAGAATTAATTAAAAGGAGCTGTGAGAGAAACAGGAGGCAGAAACACAGACAATAAGTTCCTGAGCTTGACGGAATGAGATCAGTTAAACAATGAAATTACTCGCAGAGTTATTTGATTAAAGTAATTAATAACACTTATGTGTGTCTTTATTTCAAAATGCTATTTTCTTCTTTTTAAAACATTGTACTGTGTGACACTTCTGAGTCACTTAATATTGGATTAATCTGTCTGGCAGCTCTGTAAATAGACAATGAGAAGAGAATAAATCTGGTAGGGTTAGACCCAAATGACTAAGAGTGGCTCGACACAATACACAGAGTGTAGTGTCTGCATTACTCTCACTTGTGAAATAAACTTTACTTATACAGCTTGCAGTGGCTGGAGTATATAATCACAGATTATAGTAGAATGTAACCACAGCAGATTGGAGCCAGTAATTTACTCTTGATATTTGGCGGCTCTTTCTCCAGATTCTCTTTTGTGTCTTACACAGGCTGTGCAACAAACTTGAGACTCTGTGCCAGTCTTCATACTGAAATTTCAGACTTTTGCAAAATATGTTTGCTTAATATTATCATTATTCTTCTACTGTTTTACTTTTTAACTTATTATTTAACACACATGGTTCATCATTCTGTTCAGAAAGTAAATTGGGATACTGGGAGAATGAAACCTATACAATTTTCTTTATGATGAAAAAAATCACAGGTGAAAATTTCCTGAAATCGTACATACAAGTGACATTATACAGACAGATCAGATGGTATGTGTATCTATATTAACACAGAGAGATGCAGATACACACATACAGGTGACATTACACAGTTTGAGAAGGTTGTATGTGTGTATAGAAACAGGCTTATGTAGATAGATAGATAGATAGATAGATAGATAGATAGATAGATAGATAGATAGATAGATAGATAGATAGATACACATATACATACATACAAGTGACATTACACAGACTGAGCAGAAAATATATATGTATGTATTAGTTAGGGTTTTTTCTGCTGTGAACAGACATCATCACCAAGGCAAGTCTTATAAAAACATTTAATTGGGGCTGACTTCCAGGTTCAGTGGTTCAGTCCATTATCATCAAGGTGGGAGCACGGCAGTATCCAGACAGGCATGGCGCACGCAGAGCTGAGAGTTCTATGTCTTTATCCAAAGGCGCTAGTGGAAGACTGACTTCCAGGCACCTAGGGTGAGAGTATTGAGCTCATGCCCACTGTGACACACCTACTCCAACCAGGTCACACCTATTCCAACAAGGACACACCTAGAAATGGTGACACTCCCTAGTCCAAGAATATACAATCACATATGTATATATACACACATATATATTCATACAAATAATGTTTAAAATACACACATAGGGCTGGAGAGAAGGCTCAGCAGTTAAGAGCACTGGCTGCTTTTCTGAAGGCCCTGAGTTCAAATCCCAGCTATGACATGGTGGCTCACAACCATCAGTAACAAGATCTGATGCCCTCTTCTGGAGTGTCTGGACACAGCTACAGTGCACTTAAATAGATTTATATACATAAGAGACATTATGTAGACTGAGCAGGATATGTATATATGCATATGTATAAACACAAGTGACATTACACAAATGAGTGGATCATATATGTATACACATATAAAAACATCTAATTGATATTGTACAGACTGAGTAGCTTGTATATAAATATGCAAGACCAAAGTGTGGATACTTCAGTCCTTCTTAGAAGGAGAACAAAATACTCACAGGAGTAAATATGGAGATAAAGCGTAGAGCAGAGACTAAAGGAAAGACCATCCAGAGACTGTACCACCTGGTTATTCATCCCATATACAGTTAACAAATCCAGACCCTATTGTGGATGCCAAGTGCTTGCTGACAGGAGCCTGAAATAGCTGTTTCCTGAGAGGCTCTGCAAGTGCTTGACGAATAGAGAGGTGGATGCTTGCAGCCAACAATAGGACTGAGCACAGGGTTCCCAAAGGAAGAGTTAGCAAAAGGACTGAAGGAGTTGAAGGGGTTTGCAACAATATCAACATAGGAAGAAGAACAATATCAACCAACCAGACTCCCCAGAGCACCCAGGGAATAAGCCATCAACCAAGGAGTACACATAGCTCCAGCTGCATATGTAGCAGAGGACGGCCTTGTCAGACATCAGTAGGAGGAGAGGTCCTTGGTCCTATGAAGGCTTGATAGATGCTCCAGTGTAGGGGAATCTAGGACAGGGAGGTGAGAGTGGGTAAGTGTGTAGAGAAACACCCTCACAGAAACAGGGGAAGAAAGGATGGGATAGGTGGCTCCCAGGAAAGGGGAAACTGAGAAACAGGATAATATTTAATATGTAAATAAAGAAAATATCCAATAAAAAAGAATGTTTTATTACCTTTGGGCCTTTCTAAATAAATATGAGGATTCCTTAATATATATATATATATATATATATATATATATATATATATATATATATACATACATACACACACACACACACACACATGCACACATATACAAGTAAAAAGAGTAGTTAAAGAAGAGGCCATGAACTTGAAAGAGAGCAACAAAGGTTTGGAGAGATGAAAAAGAAGGGTGGTATATTGTAATTGTATTACAATCTAGAAGAAATGAAATAATAAGGAAGAAATGTTCTTTTAGTTTCAGATAGCTAAACATTTTGTTTTCTAATGCTACTAATAGATATTTATCTGAAAAGAAATCTCTGCCTTCCAGCCAGGATCACATTTAAATAAACCTAATTTATTAATGTTCTTCATTATATTCTCTCTGTGTTCTTGGGGATCTAAAAAGGAGAATGAAAGCATTTTTTTGCATGTTGTCATGCTGAACCAGAAAAGGCAGTTCTGCCTTTCAGTTTAGTAGGAAATATCTGTTACTTTATTTTCTGATATGTACTTGATTAACTGACATATCACTGATTGCTTCACTAAAATTGCCAACAGCTAAAACAGCTATTCTAAATGTATCATTCATTGTTTGGATAATAAATTGGTTGGAAAATACTCATCATATATGTGCTTTTTGAAGTTGTAATCTGATTTGTCACAGTGTTAATGCGAGGCTCTTTCCTAAGAGACCCTGATTTTCTACCACTAAAGGAAAGTGCCTGCCAGACACAACCTATTTTAAAAGGAGGTTATTTAATTAGTTATTTTTATTTCCAGCGAGGCTGGAAATATACTGTGGGGAATCATTTCATTTTCATTCATTACAGAAGCCATGGTTTATATTTCCCCCAGGCGAAGAGCTTTATCTGACAAGCTGAATGCTTTAGTGACAAAAATATCTGATGATGGATATGGTATTAAGAAGATGCCAAGTGACATGATGCTTTGAATCACTTTCCTTAACTGTATGATTAATAGCTATGCATATGTGTGTATTTACAATTTTTATTAGTGAACATTATGCATGGGAGCTATGAGTAGCTTTTCCCCTGATTTTTATTTCTGTGAGAAGAGATGAATGGATGTAAACCTGTCTGGATCCGTGGCATATGTTTAGACCATAGGTCTCTAGGTATTTACAGTAAAAATCGATTTCACCCATCCATGAATTTTGATCTCAGCTCTGTTTAACTGCAGTAAAAGAACAATCATACTACAAGTCACTAAAGGCAAACTGGCAGCAAAATATTCTAAGTTTTTACTCTGTATTGTTCCTAGTCTTTTGAACAAACCTATAAGTGAGTGACCTCTTCTCTGAAACATAGATGATTCATCCCTTAGTATAAATATTTTGTGTTATACTGATATTGTGTAGATGTTTAAAAAAAATAAAGATACCAGGCTCCTGTACAAGCCATTCTTCATTAATTGTAGAACATGTTTCCTGGCACTGGGACTTCTAAACAGTGTCCTATGTTAACTCAATGTGAAGCAAAACTGAAAAAATTATTAATCTGGAATTTCCAAAGCTTAAGTAAATTCTGCAAGGTCACATATTGTTAAGTGGGGATGTAGGGATCACTTCTCAGAAGAAAGTCGCCAGTGAAGAAAGGCATACTCATACTCAAAGCTCTGCTCAGAGTACATACCCTATTTTTGGAACTTCATTCCCTTCCATGCTGTCAGCCAGAAAGTCTATGAAGGGAAGTTGGAAGTAGAGAATTTGCCCCAAATCAATGAGGCACTTTGTATAGATATAAACTATCATTAATTAAATTATAGTTAATTATTACTTTGGTTATATTTTCCTTGCATATATTTATGGACTGTTAAAATCTCTAGGATCAAAATAAGTTGTTTCTATTTTATTCTTCACAGAATTTGTTTAACTGAGATGACAAATTTATAAAATACTGTTTCCAAGGATATTTTAGTACAACTTTTCAGGATAATTTATAATTCACAAAGTTGATCATCGTTCCCATAGCTATAGAGTAATTGGAAATTGAAGAGACAATCAAGTTAATGATATATTTTAATCCTAATATAGCATTTGTATCCTTGTTTTTCTCTGCACATTATATAGTATTTTTTGTTCTATTAAAAGCAGTGACTATGTCTTATGATAACTGAGCTAGAAAATATTATGCTTACCATTTTTTAATGCATTTTACTTTAAAAAAAACTAACAAAAGCAAATCACTTTTCTTTTTGTTCAAGATTTTCCAATGGTGAAAATGATTAACATTTGCTGCATTTCAGATTAATCATGCTATGTTTGTGTCTTGATGGTACTACTGGAATCCTTGTTATATTGACATAAAAGGGTAGCTAGCTGGCATTTGTAAAATGCAAACTTGCAGATAGAACCCTGTTTTCTCTAATTGTACAGTGAAAGAGACATGAATCTTTGTCTTTAAAGGACTATAAAGCCAGGTATGGCTCATATCTGAAATTCCAGATGCTGAGATCATAGGATTTGCAGTTGAAACTTAGTCTCAACAACAAAAGAAGGCAATTCTCAAAAAAAAGAGCAAACAAAACTATTAACAGTATGAAAGAAAGCAATTTCTAACTATAGTATTCTAATACTTTTAAAACTGATATGTGTACTATACTTGTACATGTCCATAAAAGTATATTTATCTATTTATTCATTAGACTGATTTATATAGCAATACTGTATTGTGCTGCAATATACAGAAAATAGCATTTAATTCCATATGGACATTTTGCTGCACATATCTGATGCACAATTTCATTTGAGCAGCTCAAGATTTACATTTGTCTTTAAGACTTGAAATGTGTACCTGCCCACTAAAATATAGGCATTACTGGCAAAAGTTCAAGCAATTTCTCCTTCCAATAATGTGTCCCACAAAGTGTTTAACCCAGACAACACATAACCTTGGGGTCTGCTTTATCATTAAAAGTAATAAACTTGAAAAGAAGCAGAAGTCAAAATTTCTGTTTTACCAGCCTGTTCTCCATCCCTCACATTGTAAAACAGTTCCAGTGTGAATCTCTGCTGAATGAAAGATAATGTTCGAGAAGCTACTCTCAGTTCTCAAAATTCATAATAAAACTGTTACTCTATTAAATTCCCCAAGAATGTTCTTCTCATAAAGCTAGTAAGGCATAAGGCATTCTATGTTTTAGTAGCTTTACATTTATTACACTCAAAAATTCTCATTGAATTATCCCCTTCAGGACTACCGAAGGCATTGTAAATTCCATATGTAAAACTTTATTAGTACTATCTTCTGTGGGGATGCTCAATTTGTACATGGATAGTGTGAAGAATGTCTCAGCTGCATCCTGGAAACACTGGATATACATGTATGTATATATGTACATACATATGTTTATATGTATGTGTGTATACATATATGGATGTATGAATGTAAGCTTAAAAACAAAAGAGAAAAAAGGCACAGTTGAGACTCTAACTTCCAGGGCTGACATTTGAAAGAGGCTTGTGATTTTACAGTGTACATTTACCTCCCTTGCAGAAGTCCTAGGGCAGAAGCTCTTCATGTGCAGACAGAACAGCCTCAGTCCATTTTAGTTACCTGTACCAGCCACACTAGTTTTCTGAACTGTATATATAAAAGGCACTTTTCTCTGTTAAGTGAAGCAAACATCTCTTCACATTATAAAATAGAATACATGGAATAGAAGTTTCTAAAATCCACATGAGCCGATCATTATCTGCACACTTTCAGACACTGCTGTGGTTTCAGAATTTGTGCCATGATTCCCACGGTAACTAGTCTGAAAGCTCATTGTGTTGCACTGTGCTATCTGCAACAGCTTCTTTAACCTCTTGCATTTCATTTGACCTCTAGAGTATTGAGACACCGCATGTGACCCAAGAAAATTTACAGTGAAAAACCGTGTAAAAATACTGTACATGATAGGTATAACTAATGATTAGATTTGGACTATTATTTATCTCAGGAATAAAATTCATTGCTTGGTTTGCCAATAATATTGCTTTATAGCCAAGCTTCAGAAGAAATACTTTGTAAAACTTGTCCTGATATACATCTGAGAAAAGCATTCAAAAGATAAAAAAATAAATAAATAAATTAAAAGCGTGGCAATGTGTCTTCACCATAAGCTGAACATTTTTATGCTATCCAACAATTAAACCCCCATCACTACTTAGCATTCATTTTAACCCTATTTTCACTGTTGATTCTGTACTGTGAAGATGTATACTTTGCAAGTAAGTAATAATAAATATAAATCTTCAGGTTTATAGCTACAGGATTTTGACTATTCATGACACTTCATGACGCTTCATTACTGGGGAAAGATGCATAGTTCACTCTGAATGCTATCCCTAGTACACGTTCCTGAAACTGTGCCTATCACCTTAAAAGCCCATGCAGTGCTTCTATTTAAAAGTGTTCATCACAAACACACCAGGACACACTCTTGGCTGTCTTCCTGGAGCACTCGTTGCACGGATGAGATGGTTATCATTGGATTGTGCTAAGTTATATAAATGATCATAGCAAGAAAGTTGATCGTTGACTACTAGGGAACATGGACTCTTCTATTTACGGATCGCCCAGCATGCCTCATAAATAGACATGAAATTTAGCTTTGAAGCACATAAAAAGGTAATTTCCTGTTGTAATTTGACGTATTTAAGTCTTAACATTTTCCTGAGTTAGACCAGTTAATTGAAATTAATAATATATCATAATTGGTTTAACAGAAGGCAAGTGAGAAAAGCATATCCCCACTTTGCAGGAAAAGTAGCTCTATGGCTTATAATTAAGTCCATAATACTATGCAAGCTTCATTTTAAGTTGGCATTTCCTCTACTTACAATTTTATTATTATTTATTATAAGTTCTCAAGCCTCAGAAGAAAATAAAAACATCTATTTATTTTTATTTTGTCAACCACACAGTCTGGTGAATCCTTTGGTGATAATATCTGTATTCAGAAAATTATTCCATTTCAAAAAAGAGAAAGTTATAATTCCAAAAGCTGTAGTTTGTTTTACATTAGCTCTGGAAACTGAGAGATGCAAATTTGTAAGGCATTGTGCTACATGTTTCAAAAGTGTATATCAGAGAGACAGAGCTTCTACATTTGAGAAATATATTGTCTAATTCATGATCTCATAGAAAAAAATATACACAAATAGTTGTTCCACTATCCTTTAATAATGATACTTCCTGGTCTTTATTTAATATGTGACAATAAGAAAAAAAAACTAATAGAATTGGAGAAATAGCTCGTAGTGACCCTTATAATAGAATCATATCACTCATGAATACGAAAAAATAGCATAGGTCTGAACTAAGTAATGCATCAGATACAAAGAAATTTAAATTTTTATGTGCAATCCAGATAGGCTTAATTTAAAAAAAAAAAGTTTTGGAGGTTGCAGTGGTGAATTGCCAAGGCATCTGGTTTATGCACTGGTGCAGAGAAGTGCTTGCTTGTGGAGGGAAACATATGTTGTGAAATGGGCCTTTCACTTTAAGGTTCTTTAGAGCAAATGCCTTGAGCACTTTAAATAGAAGAGAAACAAGAATGCTCCTTAGGACTTGGTCAATGGTGGGTACAGGAAAGACTACTTTGTGTCTCTGCACCTTCTCATTCTCACACCATGTCCTAGGAGGTCATTTTCATCTTCTCTGCCTCCTGCAGCCAAATCAATGTGTTCTGCTCTTTCCCTGAGGTCAGTCTTCATCTGACTGCCTGTCTTCCCTCTGTCTCTTACCCCCTTTCTGCTGACACTACTTCCTAAAACCAGGGAAATGATAACCTTGAGAGAAATCAGATCAAAGGATTGGGTGTCTTCAGAAAATATACCTTGTGAGATTCTTTTAAACTTCTGACCACAATGGAAGGGGAAAAAAGTTTAAATGCCTTCTTGCCAATTTAAGGCCAGGTCTCAAGACAAGTAAAACAAATACTAGGAATAAATGAAAGCTCTGGTACAAGTGGCACAGCAGGGAGCTTCCATTTGAATCAGCATTAATTCTGCAGAATTGGAGGTCAGCAGTAATCTATTTACCGGTCCTCATGCTCAGCACAATTACCATGCTATGCTAAGCACAGCAGAGCATTTGCTTGTATGAGAAGATGAGATGCCCAGAGGAAAAGAGGACTGGAGATGTTTAAAAGAGATTTGTTTCTTACAAGGATGTAATTTGAAATCCTTTCATTCTAAAGATGTGCCTGAATACTGCGATAGGGCGAATGAAAGCCAAACATCCCTGTTACAATGCAGCCATGCATCACACTTATTCGAAAGCCTTAATCGGCACATGGAGAAGCAAGATGTCAGACATCTTGAGGCCCGGCTTGCTTGTCAGCTGCACAATCGATAGAATGCAGATACCATTCTTTGCCACACTCCAGAGTGTGTTTGCAGAGTGAGAAGGACTTCACTCTGGAGCTATTCTTCTCACATTGGTTAATGCTCTGGAGAGGACTCGAGTGGGACACTTGACCGAGTTGGCTCAGCTGCTCCTGTTCAACCTGCTGGGTGACACCATTCTGTTGCTCAATGTTGTTCATCTGAACAATAGGCCTTAGGGTCAGGAGCCATTTCCAGTTCATTCAGACAATAAGGAGTGCAGTTATTTTAAGGCACTATGTAAATTAAGGCTGAACATATATAGTCTTTACTGTTTAATTGATTCATTAATTTAGGCGCATTGATAACAATCTGAAAAAAAAAAAACAATCACAGAAGAAGCATGTATAAACAGAACCTCACAGCCAGCAATATGGATTACCATTTACACTACTAGAGTCTCCCTTTAGCTGCAGAACTCAGCACAAAACATACTGCTGCTGTACTTACTGTAGGGGTAATGATGGGGTATTTCAGAAACCCTTTGTAATGCTGCTTGGCAACTTAAAAAAGGGATCTTCCCGGGTTCAGGAAGCCCTTCCTCCTAATTGAGGATATAAAGAATTTTTAAAGGAGGACTCTGAACTTTAGAACATATAAATGAAAATTACTTCATTTTAAATGAATTGCATAAATAAACCTTTGCCATGACTCCTATAATTTATAATTTGTATTAGTTACTTTTGTCTTTAAAAACCCAGTTTCTTCTAAAGAATCTTTTAAAAATTATGCTGTCATTAAGTTGATGGTAGATACGATGAACAATAAAAGCCCATCTTACAAATCCTAACTCCCACTTGTTGGTGCAATGGACATGCAGACACAGTAGAGTTGGAGAGTTGTAGCCATTAGGAACATGCTTGAGAATCATAGGATGTTTCCCTTTTCAATACTGTCCCTGCAGCTGAGGAGATGGGAGAATTTGGATTGGTGGCACATGTAGGTGAGGCAAAGCAGGATCTTCCCTGTTTAATCCAGCAGCAATAATCAGTTTTGATGCATTTCTCAAGAGGAATTAAATTTAATGGTTTTATATATTAAGCTTAACATGTGTTCCCATCAATTAGAGAGCACGGCCTTTGTTATGTGTAACCTAGGACAGTAAGGTATCTTGTTTCCTCCCTGCACTACTCTAATACAGATCATTACTAGTTCTGCCAGATTTTACTTTTGAAAGTTTATAACCTTTATATGTGTGTGTGTATATATCATATATATATATATATATATATATATATATATATATATATATAAACTTATCATATACACACACACATACACACACAGATGTGATCAACATTAAAATGAGAATATGGACACAATTAGATTTTTTCAAATCTCTGCACAGACACAAGCAAGCTCTTCCTCAGTCTTGCGTATGTACTTCCTCCCTCCAGCTCTTAACCATTCCCTGAAAATCTATGAAGCTTTAGTGACACGAAATTGCCTCTACTTTCCTTATCATCTCAACCTATCTCCTCTTCAGTTCTATGCTAGCTCCCAGTATTTTCCAGGCATTCTTGCCTCAAACACAAGACTGGACTGTGATTCCCTTTCCCAACTTTCTTCATTCAGCGCAACCCCACTACATTCAACATATGAAAAAAAAATTTTCTCCTCTATGAAACCAAATTCTCCCTGAGAAAAGGACTGTAATGATACCTTAGTAGCTTGCTCTTCCTTTTCTTTGTTATTGCAGTTAGAGTCACCTTACAGAAAGTCTAACTCTGTTCATCTGAGTCACTGTCAATAGGATTTATAACTGTCATATTTTTACTTCATAGTACTTCTCAGGTTGTAGTCATTTCTTGTCATTTATTTGTTTGTAGTTCATATCACCACAAAAGACACTAATTCTTTGAGAATAAAGGTTTTTCTTATGGTTTGTTCATTCCCTTGTACAGACACTTCAAAAATGTATCCAGTTAATGGAGGGTAGATGGATTTTAGACAGATAAGCACATAATAGGATTTCAGTAAATTAGTCAAACTTGAATTGGTCTATGATAAGTTTGTCAGGTTCTCTAAAAAATCAGAATCAGTAGTCTGAATTATGAAAGGACCAGAATTAATAGTATGAATGAGTATATTTATATATGTATATATTCAGAAATATATGTATTCAGGTAATATACTCAGAAATATATATTCAGAAATACATATGAAGTAGAAACTTTTTTTTTCATAGTTGAGAAGCTGAAAATCTAGCAGTTGTTCACGAGGATGGATGCCTTAGCAGCCCCAATCTTGTGTGAAAACAAGGAGGTTCCTGGGAACTGATGGTGCTTTGTTGTCACTAGAAAGCTGGAATTGTTGATCTGTGTTAGAGAAGGAATCTGAATCAGCAGCAGTTGCCCCAAGTGAAATGAACTTGTCAGTACGAGGGAAGGCCAAGTGAGCAAATGTAAATAATTCTCCTTCCATTCATTGTCCTTTGTAACCTGGCTGCTACCTAAAGGTCTGAACTATATTTGGAGTGGGTGTTGGTGTATCACTTAAGGCAATCAGAACAGGCTCTGTACTTAGGTGATTCTAATTTGTGTAAAGTTTAAAAATCAGCCATCATACTTAAATCAGCAGGGTTTGCGCCACTGACAGTGCCCACCTAACGTTTTAGAGCCTTGGCGAATGCTACTGTGCAGTAGTCTCAGGGCCACCTTCTACCCTCAAGAGTCACCTCTGGACCTCACTGTCATTCTCTCGCACTTATCATTTCAACGCATCTAATTCTGTGAGCACTCTTGTATCCAGAGGCCCTAGCAATATTCTTTGTATTCCCTTGGTGTTCATTCCCTTATCCTCTTTGCAGAGAATGTGATTTCCCCAAATCAAGCAGCAATGGAAGAAACAAACTCAATCTCTAAAGAATCAATCTACATTCCATATCCATTTTCATAGGATTAACTTCTGCTTCCATGAGTTCTCAGTTATGAAGTAGTGTGATACCTCATTTCTTCTTTAAAGGAGAACACTGAATATCATGTGCAAACACTCAGTGGGATGTAATCTTCAAACACAGAGTTGTCATTCTTTGTGCTAGCTATGAATTATTATTGCATATTTCATTTTCATTTTGTAATAGTGGTGGCAAATATAACCATAATATGTTTGAAGCATCTTGCTATGAATTGCCTAAGGTCACTTAATCTTAGGTCTATAAACATTTTCATTTTGAATTGTAACATCTTCTTTTATTATTATACTGTTGCATTTAATAGGGCAGTGGGGAGCACGGGCTAAAGAAAATTAGATTCTGAACCTTTTATGATGATGACATCCATTTGTTTGTGATCCCCATCATTAGAGACGGAAGCTGTTATTGTGACAATGTGTCCTTGTGGGATAAATGCAAGGTTTGAATTTGTTCATCAGTTTCCTGTTTACAAAAAAAAAAAAAAAAAAAAAAAAAGCTTCAGTAGCTGCGTTCAGCACCTATTTATTGAGCACTTATGCATAGAAAGATGTTGTAGTGAATAGTTCTAGTGCTATTTAAAAAGGGCTAAAAGACCAGAATCTCTTCAACTGGGATCCAGTTAAAAGGAAATTTTAAGGACATTATAGAGCAGTGTTCTTTAGTTACAAATGAGTCATATTTTACTGATAAATTGAGTATAATCATACTTCGAGTAGAAAAAATAACATAGGGTTGAAGAGACAGCTCAGCAGTTAAGGAACACAGGAACATGGACTGCTTTTAAAGACAACCCAGCTTCTAATCCCAGCACCTACATGGAAGCTCACAACTATCTGTAACTTCAGTTCTAGGAGATTTCATGCCCTCCTCAGTCCACAGGCACACACAAAGGCAAATGTGTGTGTATGTATGTGTGTGTGTTACTTTTTAAAGTTAAAGAAAATATCATCAATGATAATTAACATGGAGAAAATAATATGTTAGCTTTTACATTCAGGTTTCACTGAACAATCCCTCACAATTTACAGTGCTGGGTTTTCTTATATATGTAAGTGAAACAGTAAAATGCCGATGTTGTAAAAGATTGTTAGACGAAAGGCAGCAATATGGATTTGAGGATTGATAAAAGCAATGCTTATACACTTGTCATAAGTTTGAGGTCCCTTGTCTAAAAATACTTAATAGACACAAATCTATTATGGATATAATATATGAGCATACTTTTAAATGTTTTATTATCAAATGAATGACTGTGTAACTAATGAGAGATTGCTGTAAGTTGGGAACCATAGCTTCCTGGTTGTGTTACAGTACATAAACTTTAAAAAGTTAGATCATCTAAATCACTCAGCTACCACTATGGACTATGCTGGTTTCTCTTAGATCCTCCTTGCCTCCATATGCTAGAAGCAAGGTCCTAGCAGCTTTTTATCTGCAGCTATCTAACGCAGATTATTTGCAATGTGGAAAAAGAATATTTTTCATATTGTTTGATTGTATGAGACAAGATCTCACGTACCCTGGGATAGCCTGAAACTTACTATGGAGCTTGACAAAACAAAAACAAAAAACAAACAAACAAAACAAAACAACAAACAAACAAACAAACAAACCATGAACTTTGGATCCTTCTTTTTCTATCTTCTTATGCTGGGAAAATGTACCACTACATAGGGTTTATAGAGAACTAGGGATGAGCGCTCCATCTTTCTTCAGGCTAGGCCAACACAACTGTTCTATTTTCTCAGTCTCAGAAAAGTTTCTTGCTGTGGCAACCTATACTTTTCCACACGTTTGCTTGTTGATGTAAGCAAAGTGATACTGAGGGTTATGTGCATATCAAATTTCACAGATACATTTCAGGAAGGCCCTATTGTTCATAAGATCGATTATAATTACAATAGAAAGAATCAAGTGAAGATATATAAGCAGAAATTTGGCTTCAGTATTGCAATCACTGAGCACCCAAAATATGAAGAAGTAATTCTACTACATATGTCTGTTCCTGGTTGTCTTAGTTAGGTTTCATTGTCGTGAAGATGCATCATGACTACTGCAACTCTTACATTTAATTGAGGCTGGCTTACAGTTTCAGAGGTTGAGTCTAGTATCATCACAGTGAGAAGCATGGCAGCCTTCAGGTAGACATAGTGCTAGAAGAGCCTAGAGAGTTATGTGTCTTGATGTGAAGAGAGCCAGGAGACTCTCCTCTGCAGGCAGCCAGGAAGATGGTCTCATACTCACTGGGCAGAGCCTGAACATAGGAAGAGAACTCAAAGCCTACTTCTTGCACTTTCTCCAACAAGGCCATGTCCACTCAAATGAGGTCACCTATTAATAGTGCCACTCACTCACTATTGGGCCACGCATTCAAACACATTAGTCTATGGAGGCCATATCTATTCAAACCATTACAATGTGGTGAACACAGAATTGATGGATCTTCAGAACCTGTGTTTTATGAAACTTAAATGAGGATTGCAAACAATGAGTAGAATTTCTTGGCACCATGGGGTCCACCCTTAACTTAAGCTAGTTTAACTTCTCCACACAGTTGACTGAGAAATGAGAAAGAAAAAAATAATAACCAAATGAACATCATTTATTTGCATTCCACTTATGATAACTTGAAAGTTCCTAGTGAATTTGTGTGGGTGTGTTGCCTAGTAAGGATAGTTGGATAGTTTAAAAGTAACAATTAAAAGGGCCTACTGAATAGTATGGTTGAACATCTAATCTCTTTTTTCAAAGTACTGAAAACACCATCCAAAATGATATAAAAACGTCAGATGTGCATTTCTAAATGCTATTCAGCTCTTGCTAAGGCTTCCATGAAGTTTAATTGATCAAGATAGGCTCTGTAACCATCCCCAATGTATTTAGTGGTCTAATATAAATAGTCTACAGTAAAGAATGTCTCTGCTTTCATCAATTTAGTAACTAAACATTACACAAAGAACAAACAGGTCATTGAGATTCCTGTAATGGTATTAATCTTTTATTAATTACTTTTTTAATGTTTGATATAATTACGTCACTCTCCATCTTCGTTTCATCCAGCCAAACCCTCCGATATACCCCTACTTCCTCTCTGTCAGACTCATAACCTCATTTTTCATTAAATATTCTCACATACAGAAATGTGTATACATTTGTACATCCCTGAAATCATAGGTACAATCTACACGGCAACAGTTTCTCAACCTTATACAAAGAACTACAGCCAAAATATGGGCTCATCAAAAAGTTGGGCTCCTGCAGTTTTTATAGCCCAACCAAGAGTAATTATGAAAGTTTCATAGCCTTTGATGAAATCTGTAAAATTCTTGAGGCTTAAAATGTGAAAGAAAACAAAAGTTCACAGAATCAACATTTAAGTTTTCCAGTGTTCAGTGATTATAAATATGAACATTAGTTTTTTATGCAGTTTCTAACACTGTAATTATAAGAATGATTGACTTCTTAATGAGATATACTGTTCTTTCAGATAATGATAAACAGGTCAAATGCATGCAAAAAGGGGCACACTAGATATAACTGTTCAAAAGAACCTTTTTAAATTGTTAATTGCAAGAAAGCCATTTTACTTTTCTAACCTCATTTTTCCTAAAATGATATGATAAATACTTACCCATATTTGCAATTCTTAAAGTTCTAAGGCTATTTGAAAAGTATTATTAATTTTCATAGAGTTGTTTAATTGAGTGAACAAGGATTAGAAAATAGATATGGTTAATGACAATGAAATCAGTGACCAATAAGAAACAAAATGGATAAATTAATTATACTTAATAAAGTTAATGATTAAAACCTAAACTAATCTTGGTAGTCATCACCAATCAAGCTGATTTATATATATTGAAATTACTCACATAATATATTGTAATAGATATAGTAGAATTATTATTGATTATACAAATCTGCATCATATGTTAATAAAAAGTTAAAGTAAAGTATTAGTTTTTCCTATATTATCATTTTATTAATATTGAACTTTTAAACTAAATTTAAAATAAGTGAAAATTTATGAACTGTAAAATATATTTGTGGTGTAACTATGACTTTAATTTCACTTTTAATTTTAAGAACTAAACACATTTGAAATATAAGATCATATTATCTTAACCAATGCCTAAATCTTATTAATTTAAATTTTATTAGTAATTTTTTAACATTCCAAGTTATACATTTGTAGAAAATGTATAGATACTTAAAATACATGAGCTGTACATTCAAAATTGTAAATTTTCATTCAAAATATTTGAGATAATATTTTAAGTTTATTGCATACTCTAAAAATGCCATATATTCTGGTTCATAGTGATGTGTTATTTTAATAAAAATAATTGAATTATACTGTTTCTGTAGTTTGGATTTCATAGTAATTATTATAGGTTTCAACAAATTTCTGTACTGAGTCTTTATGAAAGCATATCTGACTTATACAAGTTTAAATTGGTATCTTTATAACAGTGAAAAATGTTAGCATCACAGTAATTTTGATTCAAAATGTATGTGTTCTAGTCAAGAGAAAATTATCAACAAATATTTCTTAGGTACTAAAGACTCCTGAGTCTTACTAACCTCTGTGAATATAATATGTGAATTCTGTCTTACGGATTCAATATAGGCTTACTAAAAGATGTCGCTTTTGCTGTTATAGATCACAATTTAAGACAATATACTTGTACAAATCTAAATCAAAATATAGAAAAAATAAGATTTTTAGAAGTTGGTTACAGAGCACGAGAGCAGAAAGAGCAGAGAGTGTCATAAGTACCAATTATATTTGTAAATGTGGTAATGAGTAACAGACTTGTCAGCTGAACAGGACTGAAATGGTTTGTGGGGGAAATTAGGTTCATTTGATCTTTGCCACAAAGTCTAACATCCTAATGATTTCTGATACACAGATATATTTTTTCCTGATTTCTTTCCAGAATGCTCTGGGCCATTGGGAATCGAAGGTGGGATCATATCTAATCAGCAAATCACAGCTTCATCTACCCACCGAGCTCTTTTCGGACTCCAGAAATGGTATCCCTACTATGCTCGGCTTAATAAGAAGGGCCTTATAAATGCCTGGACAGCTGCTGAAAATGACAGATGGCCATGGATTCAGGTAACAGCGGGATGAGACGAATCCATTTCCCAAATTATCAGAATCATTATAGAAGTAGGTTAGGGAGAATTGGCTGTGATCCTTTCTCATGGTTAAAATGTGAGTTAGTTCAGAATTAAACTGGTTGGAAACTCTAAAACATGTGGGGAACACGAACATTCTATGTCTGAAAATCTGAAAAATAACATCAAGATGAAAGCATTTTTTAGTCACAAATATACTCTTTTAAGTTATATTAAAGAAAGATCTTATCATTTGCATAAGTTTATTCTAAAGTGTTAATATTTAGCAACAGATTCTGAGACAGGAAAATAACAATTCCATCTATGTATTTTTTTGTGAGAAATAGTTTCCATGCGCAAATATAAAGTGCACATCAGATTGTGATAATATCCAACTGTCTGCAGAACCCCTTTCATAAATGAGAGGATTTTAATTCATAGTGCCTTATATCCTCATCAGCCAGCTGACTTTGCCACAGAAGAGCACAACGCAATAGGTATTAAGTGCTTTGCTAGAGAAGAAACATCATAGCAAAGCTGATAGCCCATACTCTGTCCATCGAAGCTTCCAAAGTAAAGTCAGAAATTAGATGTTTTCTGAAGACCGAAAAGATAATCTTAATTCTGTGAAATATACTTTTGTTCATATGGGTCTTTAATATAGTCACTAACAAATCATTAGTAGCAGATACCAAATGGGAGAAAAGTCCAGTATACTGAGGGCCGATGTAGTCATGCTGAAACTACATGAGGTCAGGAAGTTTTTGACATAAGGTGATTTTGGAAGATATCTTCAACTGGCCTAGATTTTCAAGAAACAGTATAATCAACAGCCATACACGAGAATCTAGCTAACAGCATTTAGAAACTCAGAACAAATAGTGTTATTGGAGAAATGCATTGAAATCCGGTATGAGAGTTTGCAAATGCCATATGGTTCTTCTAAGGGGCTTGTACCACATTTTGTTGCCATGGAGTCCTCTGTAAGAATTTTATTAGATAAATCATCTTGACACTATAATTTGAATCAGAGAAACATGGAACATTTTATGTTACATTACTAAGTATAACATATTTAAAGATATATCTACAGGCATTAATAGCAACAAGTTTGATTTGTGATTGAGTAGAAGGACTTTCTTAGTTCACAATTAAGCTAAACTCTTTGTTGGGGTCTCATAGTAAATTATATAAATTAGATACATAGCATTTATCTTCATAGTGATATAAAGTTACATAAGCTTCATTTTTTGTTTGTTTGTTAATTTATGTTGGCCTGCATTTGTGGAAATTACCTCAGAAGTTACAAGCGACTTTTTCATTCTGTAGCTACAGGAGCACAAAACATACCAGATTATAGTACCACTATATCTTATAAATTGGCAGCAAATGAATAAAAGCCCACTTAAGCTTTAAAATGTATATATTAAGAAACACTTATATTCAATTTGATAGGGATCTTTCTAGACACACTTTAGCCATTCTACTTTTCCAGTCTCAAGCACATTTATAGAACTGCCATAAAAGCCTTAAATATAAAATATTAAAAATATAAAATAAACATTATTTATATTAAAATGATTCATACACAAATTAAAATTTATTTACAGTTTGGACATTTTATATGTGAGTAATGAGTTCTATATTTCATGATTGCCCACGATTTTTATTTGTTTTACAATTCCTCCCCTCTATTTGACTCCTTCATAATTATGGCCTTTATTCTTTAATTTTAATAGCTTTATATATATGCATATTAGTTTAGAAATACAATTTGTTGGGCTGGTGAGATGGCTCAGTTGGTAAGAGCACCCGACTGCTCTTCCGAAGGTCCGGAGTTCAAATCCCAGCAACCACATGGTGGCTCATAACCATCTGTAACAAGATCTGACTCCCTCTTCTGGAGTGTTTGAAGACAGCTACAGTGTACTTACATATAATAAATAAACAAATCTTTGGAAAAAAAATATAAAAAAAAATTAAAAAAAAAAAAGAAATACAATTTGTTGATTTTATTTTGTGTTGCCCATCTGTGTTGCTTATGGCTGGTCACCTGGTATTCGATAACATATCTGAAATCTAGTCCTTGAAGAAGTTGATTCTCCCTCTCTCAGCAGTGGTTAATTGCCTATTAATTGCTATTGGTTAATAGCTCATTATCAAGGGGTGGTGTCTAGTGAGTTATCTATCATCCTTGACAAGTAAGTTGCTGTGGTCATTTTCAGGACTTTTTTTTCGGCAAGTAGTTGTTGAGATTGTATGGGAACAGAATATCTGATGTCTTCCACGAGATATTCTGAAACTCTTTTTCTTAGAATCTTTCTGTTCCCCCTTATGAAAGTTTTGTGAAGCCTTAAGTGTAGCAGATATGTTGTATATATATCTAACATGTCTGGACACTCAATGGCTTGTTGTTCTTAGACCAGTTGTGACTTTCTGTAATAGTCTTTGTTTAAGAAATAAATTTCAGCTGGGCAGTGGTGGTGTACATGTTTTAATCTCAGCACTTGGGAGGCAGAGACAGGTGGATTTCTGAGTTCGAGGCCATCCTGGTCTACAGAGTGAGTTCCAGGATAGCCAGGGCTACAGGAAAAACAAAGAAACAAAAACAAAAACAAAAAGAAAGAAATTTCAGGGACAAAGGGTAAAAACTAAGGTTATCTGTTGGTATAAAGATAAATATTTAGAATGCAGTTAGAAATTATACTGGTAGGGAAATGGTGGAGGAAGATTCTTCTCAAAAGTTCATAGCCTTACCAGCCACATGCACTGGGTTAAGTGTACATTACCAGACATGTATTCTATCCTATTGAGTCCAGTTAAATGGCTCTTGGTTACCCCTAGTATATAAATGCTGCTGTGGCTAATTTGGAATATCTTGCAGTTCAGGTCATTATTTTGGTTCCATGGCTTGTAGATATTATACCAAGTCTGAGCCAGTGATTGTTTTTCTCCCTTGGAAGCTTGCATCTTACTTCTGAAACAGTAAAAGCTAGTCCTCAAGCAGAAGGCATCCTAAGAGCTAGTCCTCAAGCAGAAGGCATCCGGCTCAGTCTGAGCTTGATTTCTCTAAGTCCTTATACGAGGTCTCTTTAGCAGTCTGGTCTCATCTTAGGTTTCTGGGAAGAAACAATGACAAAAGCAATGAGCTGTATCTCAGGAGTTTTGTGAATTCCCCTGGATAACACCTTGAAAAGAAGTTTCCTGTGCCTGATACTAGCAGTTGGTAGCTAATCTATGGCTTTTTATCACCCCAAGTGGTGTGTCTTCATTGAAATGAGTGTGTGTGTATGTGTGTATATGTGTGTGTGTGTATGTGTGTGTGTGTGTGTGTATGTGTGTGTAAAACTAAGTAAACATAAAATAATCATTTCTGTGGGTTTTTCAAACATCCTAGTGTTACACTTTCTTCTTCTCTCTTCCTCCTTATTGCCTCTTTCCATCCTTCTTGGTAAGTCTCACCCCTATATTCTCATATTTCTTTCATAGTATCTGCATCCTAATATCTTCTTCTCCTTCTCTTTGCTCCCATCCTTCCCACTTACTTTCTTGGTTAAATGTTTTTTCCAGGGAAAATATTCACATCTAAAGATTTAGAGCTAGGATCCAAAAATAAGAGAACACAGTGTTTATCTTAGGGTCTAGGTTAATTTATCCAGTACATTTTCATCCATTCACCTTCAAATTTCATTTTATTTTTCTTTATATTTGAGTATATATCCTACATTATATATGTACCTCATTTTCATTATTCATTTTCTAAAGAATAATTAATTTTTTTCCATTTCCTAGCTGTTGTGAATAAAGTGGCAATGAACATGTAGAGTATAACTTGACTAAACTTAAATATACTCATCTTATATTAAAATATTTTCTTTTTAAATTTATTAATAATTTGTTTACATTTGAAATGATACCCCCTTCCTTTTCTCCACTCCACAAGCCCCCAAACCATCCCACTCCACTTTGCCTCTAGTAAGGTGCTCCTCTACCCTCCCACCCACTCCTGCCCTCTAGCATCCCCCTACTCTGGGGCATCAAGCCTCCACAGGACCGAGTACCTGCCTTCCCACTGATTCTAGATAAAGCACTCCTCTGTTACATTGTTACATATGTAGCAGAGCTCATGGACTGGCCTTTGTGTACTCTTTCAGTACTTCCATTGGGGTTCCTGAGCTCAGCCCAATGGTTAGCTATATCTGCATCTGTCTTAGTCAGGTGCTGGCAGAGCTTCTCAGAGAATAGCCATAGCAGGCTCCTGTCTGCAAGCACATCCGCTAAGGTATCTGGGTTTGGAGGTCAGTGGATAGAATGGATCACATGGTGGGACCACCTCTCGATGGCCTGTCCTTCAGCTTCTGTTCCATTTTTGTCACTGCATTTCATTTAGACAGGGACAATTCTGGGTTAAAAATTTGTAGATGGGTAGGTTGCTCCATACCTCCACTGGGAACCAAGGAGGTGGACTGTTCAGGTTGTATCTCCCCGAAATTGGGTATTTCGGCTAAGGCCATCCTCATGGTGTCCTGGGAGCCTCGCCCATCCCAGGGGTCTGCGACTTTCTAGTGGTTCCTCAACTTCCCCAAGCCCCACTGATACTTATTTCTATTTGTTTTCCTGGCCCTCCTGTCTGTTTCTATACCAGGTCCTACCCACCACTTTTTCATTCCCTTCCCCATCCCACCTAGGTTCCTCCCTTCCTCTGCTTCCCATGATTATTTTGTTGCCCCTTCTAAGTGGGTTTGAAGCCTCCACAATTTGACCTTCCTTCTTGTTAAGCTCCATATTGCTTGTATCGTGGGTACTGTGAGCTTTTGAGCTAATATCCACTTATCAGTGAGTATATCCCATGAATGTCCTTTTGGGTCTAGGTTACCTCACTAAGGATGATATTTTCTATTTCCGTCCATTTACCAGCTAAGTTTGTGATGTCCTCATTTTTAATAGCTGAGTAGTATTCCACTGAGTAAATGTAACACACTTTCTGTATCCATTCTTCCACTGCGGGATGTCTCGGTTATTTCTAGCTTCTGGTTATTATAAATAAGGCCAATATGAACAAGGTGGAGCACCTGTCCTTGTTATATGTTGGAGAATCTTTTGGGCATATGTCTAGGAGTGGTATAGCTGGGTCTTCAGGTAGAGCTATTTCCAGTTTTCTGAGGAACCGTCAGATTAATTTCCACTAGTTGGTTCCACCAAGATTGTTCCTCTTTCTCCACATACTTGGCAACTTCTGTTGTAACCTGAGATTTTTATCTTAGCCATTCTGACTTGGGTGAGGTGGAATCTCAGGATTTTTTTTGTTTTGCATTTCCCTGAAGACTAAGGATATTGAACATTTCTTTAGGAGCTTCTCAGCCACTTGTGATTCCTCAGGTGATAATTCTTTGTTTAGCTTAGTACTGATTTTTTAATTGGGTTATTTGGTTTTTCTGGGGTCTAACTTCTTGAGTGCTTTGTATATTTTGGATATTAGCTTTCTATTGGATGTAGGGTTGCTAAAGATCTTTTTCTAATCTGTAGAATGCTGTTTGTCCTACTGTCAGTGTTTTTTGCCTTACAGAAGCCTTTCAGTTTCATGAGGTCCCATTTGTCAACTGATGATCTTAGAGCATGAGCCATTGATTTTCTGTTTAGGATATTTTCCACTGTGCCCAATGTTCAATGCTCATTCCCACTTTCTTTTCTATCACATTCAGTGTATCTGTTTTATATGGAGGTACTTGATCAACTTGGACTTGAGCTTTATATAAGGAAATAAAAATGGATCAATATGCATTCTTCTACATGCAGGCTGCCAGTTGGCCAGCACCGTTTGTTGAAAATGCTGTTGTTTTTCTACTGTATGGTTTGGCTTCTTTGACAAAGATCACATACAAACCTAGGTATGTAGGTTTATTTCTGGCTCTTTAATTTTATTTCATTGACTACCTGTCTGTCTCTGGACCAACACCATGGAATTTTTATCACTATTGCTCTGTAGTACAGCTTGAGGTCAGGGATGATGATTCCCCTAGAAGTTCTCTCATTGCTGAGAATTGTTTTTGCTATCCTGGGTTTTTTGTTATTCCAGATAAAGATGAAAATTCCTCTTTCTATTCTGTGAAGAATTTAGTTGGAATTTTGATGGGGATTACATTGAATCTGTAGATTGCTTTTGTTAAGATGGCCATTTTTACTGTGTTAATTTTATTGTTCCATGAATATGGTAAATCTTTGTCATCTGAGGTCTTCTTAGATGTCTTTCTTCAGAGAGTTGAAGTTCTTATGCAGATCTTTCATTTTCTTGGTTAGAGTTACACCAAGATATTTTATATTATTTGTGACTATTATGAAGGGTATTGTTTTCTTAATTTCTTGCTCAACCCATATATCTTTTGTGAAGAGAGTGACTACTGATTTGTTTGAATTAATTTTATATCCAGTCACTTTGCTTGTTTATCACCTTTGGTGTAGGCATTCTTTGGTAGAATTTGGGATTGCTTTTGTATACCCTCATATCATCAACAAATAGTGAAACTTTGATCTCTTTCTCTCCAATTTGTATCCCTTCGATCTCCTTTTGTTTTCTAACTGCTCTAGTGAGAACTTTGCATACTGTATTGAAAAAATAGGAGTGGGCATCCTTTTCTTATCCCTGACTTTAGTAGGATTGATTCAAGTTTCTCTCCATTTAATTCAATGTTGGCTATTATTTTGCTGTATATTACTTTTATTATGTTTATGTATGTGCCTTGAATCCTGATGTCTCTAAATATTTTAACATGAAGCTGTGTTGTATTTTGTCAAAGGTTTTTTCAGCATCTAGAGATGCTAGTGTGATTTTTTTTTCTTTGAGTTTGTTTATATAGTGGATTGGGTTGATGGATTTCCATATATTGAACCATCCTTGCATCCGTGGAATGAAGCATACTTAATTGTCTTGAAAATTTGTTTTGTTGTGTTTTTGGATTCAGTTTGCAGTAATTTTATTATTATTTAATTGATATACATAAGAAAAATTGGTCTGACGTTCTTTTTCTTTGTTGGGTCTTTGTGTGGCTTATGTATCAGAGTAACTGTGGTTTCATAAAATGAACTAGGCAGTATTCCTTCTGTTTTTATTTTGTGGAATAATTTGAGTATTAGGTATTCACTGAAGGTCTAATAGAATTCTGCACTCAAAACTTCTGGCCCTTGGCTTTGTTTTTTGTTTTGTTGTCTTGTTAGTGGTGGTGATAGGGTTTTTTATTTGTTTGTTTTTCTTTTTCTTTTTGGTTGGATGACTTTTAATGACTGCTTCAATTTTCTTAGGCATTATGGGAATATTTATACACTGTATGTGATCCTTATTTAACTTTGGAAAGTGGTATATGTCTAGAAAAATCATCCTCTTCATCTATATTTTCTAGTTTTGGTGAGTATAGGCTTTGATAGTAGTGTCTGATAATTTTTTGAATTTTCTCATTATCTGTTGTTATGTCTCCCTTTTCATTTTGTGATTTTGTTAATTTGAATACTGTCTCTGTGACTTTTAGTTAGTTTGGCTAAGGGTTAATCTTTCTTGTTGATTTTCTTAAAGAACCAGCTCTTAGTTTTGATAATTCTTTGTGTAGTTCTCTTTGCTCTTTTTGTCACTATTCAAATATTAATTAATTAATTAATTAATTATTCTTTTTTACAATCCAACCATTACCCCTCTTTCCCAGTCTCACCTCCCACAATTCCTCACCCCTTTCCTCCTCCTCCTGTCCATGAGAGGATCCTCCCCACCCCACCAGACCTCCCCCATCCCTGGGGAGAACTCATGCATCTTTTGCCACTGAGGCCAGACCAGGAAGTCCTCTGCTATATATGTATGTATTGGGGACCTTAGACTAGTTCCTATATGCTGTCTGGTTGGTGGCTCAGTAACTGTGAGCTTCCAGGTGTCCGGGTAAGTTTAAGATTTCTGGTCTCCCTATGGTGTTGCCCTCCTAATCTGATTCTTCTGTCCTGCCCCTAATTCAGCCAGAGGGGTCCCCAACTTTAGTCCAGCAATTGGGTGTAAGTATCTGTGTCTGTTTCAGTCAGCTGCTGATTGGGCCTCTCAGAGGACAGTCATGTTTGACTCCTGTCTATAAGCACATTATAGCATCAGTAATAGTGTCAGACTTTGGTGTTTCCCCATGAGGTGGATCCCCAATTGGGACAGTCACTGGACCTCCTTCCCCTCAGTCTCTTCTCCATTTTTGCCTCTGCAGTTCTTTTAGACAGGAAGATTTCTGGGTCAGAAATTTGGACTGTGGGTTGGTAACACCATCCCTCCTCTTGAGACCCTGCCTATCTATGGGACATGAGATCAAGGTCCCTCCCTACCCTGTTGGGCACTTCATCTAAGGCCACTCCCATTGAGTGCTGAGAGTCTTTCACCTCCCAGGTCTCTGTTACTTTCTGTAGGGTCTCCCTACCTCCCACCTTATGAGGCTGTGTATTTCCATTCATTCTGATGGCCATTTGGACTAATCTCCTGCCCACCACAATACCTGATCATGTTCCTCCTTTCCCTTCCCCTTCCCCTCTCTCACCCAAATCCCTTCCTCCCTCTGCCTTCCATGATTATTTTCTTCACCCTACTAAGTGGGATTAAAATGTCTTCATTTGGCCATTCTGCTTATTAACTTCTTAAATTTTGTGGGTTATATCTTAGGTATTCTGTACTTTTTGGCTAATATCCACTTATTAGTAAGCAGGCAAATTGATAGAACTAGAAAATATTATCCTGAGTTAGGTAACCCAGACCCAAAAGCACATACATGGTATATTCTCTTCGTTTATAATTGGTTGATCTCAGCTCTGAGTTTGCTTACTTCCTGCAATCTACTTCTCTTGGGTGTGTTTTTTTCTTTTTGTTCTAGAACTTTTAGATGTGCTGTTAAGTTGCTAATGTAGGATCGCTCCAATTTCTTTTTTTGCAATTGTAATTCTTTACTCTTTTTTTATTGGATATTTTCTTCATTTACATTTCAAATGCTATCCCGAAAGTCCCTTGTACACTTCCCTTGCCCTGCTCCCCAACCCACCCACTCCTGCTTCCTGGCCCTGGCATTTCCCTGTGCTGGGGCATAAAATCTTCTCAAGACCAAGAGCCTCTCCTCCCAATGATGGCTGACTAGGCCATCCTCGGTTACATATGCAGCTAGAGACACAGCTCGAAGGTACTCAGTATTATGGGTTTTCCTATTAACATTGCTTTCATTGTGTTCTATAAGTTTGGATATGCTATGCCTTCATTGTTGTTAAATTCTAGAAAGTCTTTAATTTCTTCATTTCTTCCCTGACCAAGTTATCATGAAGTAGGGAGTTCTTTATTTGCCATAAGTATGTGGGCTTTCTGTTGCTTTTGTTGTTATTAAAGCCTAACCTTAGTCTGCAGTCATCTGATAGAATGCACGGGATAATTTCAATCTTCTTGTATCTGTTGAGGCTTGTTTTGTGTTCTATTATATGATGAATTTCAGAGAAGGTATGAGGAGGTGCCAAGAAGAAGGTATATTCTTTTGTTTTAGGATGAAATATTCTGTATATATCTGTTAAATCCTTTGGGTTCATAACTTCTGTTAGCTTCATTGTGTCACTGGTTAGTTTATGTGTCCATGATCTGTCTATTGGTGAGAGTAGTGTGTGTTGAAGTCTCCCACTATTATTGAATAAGTATCAATGTGTGTTTTGAGCTTGGAAAAATTTAGATTAAAGATGAGTTGGTCACCTTAAACAAAATAATTAAAATTTTATCTTACTTCAAGTAGGAATAATATTAATTACAATAAAGGGGATTACATGTGATGATGAATTTTTTTTATGTGAAGTTGATAATGAACTTGATATAAATAGGCAAAGGCAAATACAATATGTTTTGCAAAAGAAGATCACTTGTACACATTGAGTTAAAACTAAAGCTTCTTGACTGTTATTTAATATGCAGGGATTAGTTATGCACAGGGTACATATTTTATTATAATTTTCTTAAGAGTATCTTATTTCATATTATTTTTCTAAAGAGAAATTATCTATTAGTTAAAACTCACACTTAAAAGACTGACTCTAATTGGGTACTAAATTCTTTGTGTGTTGGAGAATTCATTATTAAATTCTCCTGTTTCTTGATTCTCTTAATTATATTCAGTATTTCAAATGAAGATTTTGAGTACTTCGCTAAATCCACTTATAAGTGCACTGTTCTCTTAATCTTCTATGTGTATGACATAATATATAATTTCTAGTATGCAATTTAATTTACATCTTTGTCTTGATGAAATGAAAATTAAAATTGCCAATTTAAATTTACATGCTAAGCATTTAATTATTGATGGTACCATGATGTTCCTAATTGGTTCAAATTTAAATGTTTAGTACAGTAACTGTAATTCAACAAATTTGTATTTTATTTTTACAAATTTTTCTGACTTTCCAACTCTTCACTTACATTTTTTGAGCTTTTAAATCCCAGCCACATCGCACTTCAGAAAATTAATACCCTAGGAAATAAATTGATATTTTGGAGTCATGTGTTAGAAATAGGAAATTTGAACATATTAGTATGTCATGGATTATTGGATTATTTCATTTAAAAATCTAAAACATTTCTATTAAACATTTGAAAGTGTTGCTAACTAAATAGGGTTACTCAAGCTAACTACTTGTTATTTATTTTTTAAAATTTGTTTTTTTTATTTCTGGACATTTTATGGGAATATGTAATAGTGTTTCATTTCCTTCATTTCCTTTTTTCTGAGGTAATTTCACATATTAAACTTCTAGCTATTCATTTATTCAGACTATTATCAAACATTTACTGAACAGATGTTCTGATGTTGTGATTTACTATATCAGCTACTAAAACAAAGCAATGTAGTGTTTACCTGTAAGACATGCTGAGTGACCCCGTCTTGAAAACCTTGACTTCTGTCTTTGAACTTAGCCTGGAGACTTAGTGTAAGAAGTTAGCATTAATTGCTCTAGCTAGAACTTCAAGTAATATATTGAAGAGAGAGAGAGAGAGAGAGAGAGAGAGAGAGAGAGAGAGAGAGAGAGAGAGAGACGCTTACCTAGTCCCTGATTTTAGTGGGATTGCTTCAAGTTTCTCTCCCATTAGTTTGATGTTGGCTGCTGGTTTGCTGTATATTGCTTTTCCCATGTTTAGGGAAGGGGCTTAAATTCCTGATCTTTCAAAGACTTTTAACATGAAGGGATGTTGAATTTTGTCAAATGCTTTTTCAGCATCTAAAGAAATGATCATGTGTTTTTTGTTTTTTTTTTTTTCTTTGAGTTTATTTATGTAGTAGATTACTTTTATAGATTTCCTTATATTGAACCATCCCTGCATCTCTGGGATGAAGCCTACTTATTCGTGGTGAATGATCATTTTGATGTGTTCTTGGATTCAGTTTGTGAGAATTTTATTGAGTATTTTTGCATTGATGTTCATAAGGGAAATTGGTCTGAAGTTCTCTTTGTTGGTTTTTTGTGTGGTTTAGGTATAAATGTAATTGTGGCTTTATAGAACAAATTGGGTATTGTTCCTTCTGTTTCTATTTTGTAGAATACTTTGAAGAGTATTGGTATTAGGTCTTCTTTGAAGGTCAGATAGAATTCTACACTAAACCCATCTGGTCCTGGGCTTCCTTTTGTTGGGAAAAACAACAAAAAGAAAGTAATTTTCTTTTAATGACTTCTTCTAATTATCTAGGGATTATGGGACTCTTTAGATGGTTTATCTGATCCTGATTTAACTATGGTACCTNNTATCTGTCTAGAAAATTGTCCATTTCATTCAGATTTTCCAATTTTTTTGAGTAGAGGCTTTTGAAGTAGGATCTGATGTTTGTTTTTTGTTTTTTGTTTTTTTTTAATTTCCTTGGATTCCATTGTTATGTCTCCCTAGCAATTAGACAAGAACAGGGGATCAAAGGGATACATATTGGAAAAACAGAAGTCCAAATATCACTGTTTGCTGATGATATGACAGTATACTTAAGTGACCTCAAAAATTCCACCAGAGAACACCTAAACCTGATAAACAACTTCAGCAAAGTGGCTAGATATAAAATTAACTTAAACAAATCAATAGCCTTCCTCTACTCAAAGGATAAACAGGCTGAGTAAGAAATTAGGGAAACTACACCCTTTACAATAGTCACAAATAATATAAAATATGTTGGTGTGACTCTAACTACGCAAGTGAAAGATCTGTATGACAAGAACTTCAAGTCTCTGAAGAAAGAAATCAAAGATCTCAGAAGATAGAAAGGTCTCCCATGCTCATAGATTGGCAGGATTAATATGGTCAAAATGGCCATCTTCCATAAAGAAATACAGATTCAATACAATCCCTATCAAAATTCCAACTCAATTCTTCATAGAGCTAGAAAAAGCAATGTGAAAATTCATTTGAAATACCAAAAACAAAAAAACAAACAAACAAAAATCATGATAGCAAAAACTTCTCAACAATAAAAGAATGTCTGGGGGAATCCCCATCCCTGGCTTTAAGATGTTTTACAGAGAAATAGTGATAAAAATTATATGATATTGATACAGAGACAGGCAGGAAGATCAGTGGAATACAATTGAAGACCCAGAAATGAACCCACAGACCTATGGTCACTTCATATTTAACAAAGGAGCTAAAAACATCCAGTGGAAAAAAGAAAGCATTTTCAACAAATGATGACAGTTCAACTGGAGATCAACATGTAGAAGAATGCAAATCGATCCATTTTTATCTCCTTGTACAAAGTTCAAGCCCACGTGTGTCAAGGACCTTATATAAAACCCTATACACTGAAACTAATAAAGGAGAAAGTGGGTAAGAGACTCGAACACATGGGCACAGGGTATAATTTCCTGAATAGCACATCAATGGCTTATGCTCTAAGATCAACAATGGACAAATGGGACCTCCCAAAGTTGCAAAGCTTCTGTAAGGCAAAGGACACTGTCAATTGGACAAAATGGCAATCAACGGATTGGGAAAGGATCTTCAACAATCCTACATTTGATAGATGGCTAGTATCTAATATATACAAATAACTCAAAAGTTAAACATCAGAGAAATAACCCTATTAACAAATGGGGAACAGAGCTAAACAGAGAATTCTCAACTGAGGAAACTTAAATGGCAGAGAAACACCTAAAGAAATGTTCAACATCCTTAGTCATGAAGGAAATGCAAATCAAAATGATCCTGAGTTTCAACTCAAACACTTAGAATGACTATGTTCAAAAACTCAGGTAACAGCAGATGCTGACAAGGATGTGGAGAAAGAGAAACACTCCTCCACTTTTGGTGAGATTGTAAGCTAGTACAACCACTCTTGAAATCAGTCAGGCAGTTGTTCAGAAAATTAGACATAGTACTACCTGAGGAAATAGCTATACCACTCCTGGGCATATACCCAGAAGATGCTCCAACATGTAATAAGGACACATGCTCCACTAAGTTCATAGCAGCCTTTATTACAATAGCCAGAAGCTGGAACGTAACCAGATATCCTTTAACAGAGAAATTGATACATAAAATGTTGTACATGTAAACAGTGGAGTACTACTCAGCTATTAAAAACAATGACTTCATGAAATTATTAGACAAATAGATGGAATTATAAAGTATCATCCTGAGTGAGGTAACCCAATTACAAAAGAGCACACATAGTATGCACTCACTGATAAGTAGATATATACTCAAGATACAATTCACAAACCACATGAAGCTCAAGAAGAAGGAAGACCAAAATGTGGGTGCTTTGGTCCTTCCTAGAAGGGAAAACAAAATACTCATAGGAACAAACAGGGAGACAAAGTGTGGAACAGAGACTGAAGGAAAGGCCATCCAGAGACTGCCCCACCTGGGAATCCATCCTATATACAGTTACCAAACCCAAACACTACTGCCAATGCCAAGAAGTTCTGGCAGGAGCCTGATATAGCTATCTCCTGAGAGGCTCTGCCAGAGCCTGACAAATACAGAGGCAGATGCTTGCAGTCAACCATTAGACTGTGCATGAGGTCCCCAATGGAACAGCTAGAGAAAGGAATGGAAAAGCTGAAGGGGTTTGCAAACCCATAGGAAGAACAACAATATGAACCAACCAACCCCCCCATCCCCCAGAGAACCCAAGGGACTAAACTACCAACCAAGGAGTACACTTGGAGGGAGGGACCCATGATTCCAGCTGCATATGTAGCAGAGGATGGCCTTGTTGGTCATCAATGGGAGAAGCTCTTTGTCCTGGGAAGGCTTGATGCCCCAATTAGGGGAATGTGAGAGCAGGAAGGTGGGAGTGGGTGGATATATGGGGAACACCCTCATAGAAGCAGGGAGAGGGAGAACATGATAGGGCATTGGGGGAGGTAGATAACATTGAAATGTAAATAAAGATAATATCCAATAAAAAAGGAAAAGAGAGAGAGGGGGAGGAAGAGAGAGAGAGAGAGAGAGAGAGAGAGA
>NC_034600.1:20186741-20217232 GCF_900095145.1 Mus pahari
GAGAGAGAGAGAGAGAGAGAGAGAGAGAGAGAGAGAGAGAGAGAGAGAGAGACACGTTAGCATTATAATCAGTAGTGAAGTGTTTGTCTATGCCATGGACTCAGTCTCTACTACCTTTCCTAGAAGTCAGGGGAGAAGCTCTGAGTATGGAGGAAGAAAAATGAAGAAAGAAAACTAACAGGATAGGATACTTGAACATGTCTCTTGTAGCTCAGTAACTTACACCACACACACAGAGTTTTGTCTTATGCAAGCAGCATATTTAGTAGTACTTTTTCTAACCTCAAGTTGACTTATGCAAAATCCTGGAATGTGAGGAAATTCCCATTGCTGTATTGATTGCATAGGAATATTATTACATGTTGATATGTGTGATGGGAGAAATGGTACAATACTTAGGCTTTCATTTGGAATTTACTATTTTTCTCAGTGTTGGTACTAGTATTTTAACACTGAATAAAGTAGATTGGATTTTTTCTGTTTTTAATCTAGTTTACTTTTTAAAGATTTGGCTATGATCTTAATATGTGTATCTCTATTGAGTCACACTTTATATAAGTGTAAAAGAAAGGCATTTCCTATATTTTAATGCACTCAGGATTATGGGTTCTTTGACAAAAACAACAACCTCACCGTGAATGCTTCTCAGACCAGCTGTGTGTCATCCTCGCACTGTGTTGTAAAAAGATGGCATCAGCATGGAAAGCATGGGTCTTTTGTTTGGTTTGTTGTAATTTTCTTCTTCCTCAGTTATGATAGAAGATAAATTAAAAAACAAAATCAAACAAACAAGCAAATCACGTTGTCTTGTTTCAATGGTCCTGGTCTCGCTGTCTTGGAACCCCAGATCATTGACTTGAGAGGGAGGGAGGTAAACAAAAGCAGTGAAATGAAGGAGGAAAGAAAGACAGCACAAGTCCAGCACCGGGAAAGTCTGCCAGAGTGCGTGCTGGTAGTGTGCACAGAGTCAGTGTCACTGGGTAACTTCATGCTCTGTAATTAGTTAGGGAACAGTTTAACTTTATCATCAATGGATGACTTGGTTTTAGCTATTAATTATGGAATAGTTACTGCTCCACGATGACTCCTGGTTCTTTTGTATTAAGGAAAATGACAGTATCCTAAAGACAGTTAACGGACTTCTTTATTTTCAACACAACTGAGAATTAATTTAACACATTAATTACAAGTTTTCTGACTGTAAATTGTTTGTTCTCTCTCTCTCTCTCTCTCTCTCTCTCTCTCTCTCTCTCTCTCTCTCTCTCTCTTCCCCTCCCTCCTCCCTCCTTCATTTACTTTCATTTTTTGGTTTGTTTTTAGAAGTATATAACAGTGGGGCTAAGAGTGCTACAAAACAGTATAGTCATCATGCTCATGTCCGTGGTAGCAGTTAAAAATGCCTTGCACTCCCATATTGTTCATCTCTCTCTTATATAGTAATCATCTGATGGTGATGATAGAAACCATCAGATTTTCACCAATTCTAAATCCATTTCATAACATTGTGAAAGAACTGGTAATGGATTCATATGACTGACTACTGAAAAAATGTGGATTATGGAACATAAAAGATACATGATTTATTTCCCACGGTAATTATATAACATTTAAGGATTCTAACAATTTCCAAACAACTTGCTTCACTCTGTTCAGTTACATCTAATATACCAATGCTGGCGTTTATGGTACAGTGAATCAAAAAAGTACTGCTTATCTTCCAGGCAGAGGAACCTAACTTCATAACAACCCAATGACCAACGCTTCCTTCCTAATCACTGTTAACTACTTTCACACATAACAATAGAGAAGCATGAAGAAATCTGTAAGGTAGTTATGGAGTTAAAAGCTGCACCAAATCATTGCAAGTCATACTTTTGCTTGCCTTATTCAGGATTCATTCCTGAAATGGTAAGGAATGAACGTTTGAGGCCAGCTAGATAGCTCAGCAGGTAAGGGTTCTTGCTGCCAATGCTGATGCCCTGAATTAGATCTTTGGGACCTATGTGATGGAAGAGAGCTGACATCAGTGAGCTGTCCTCTGGCTCCCACAAATATTCTCTGGCATGTGCAGACACACACCACATACACACAAACATACATACATACATGCATACATACATGCATACATACCAAACAACGTACAGGCACTCATCACACATATATAAGCATACCACATACATATAGACACATACACACACATATACACATGTACGGGTGCACACACACTCTCTACAAATAGACATAGACATTCATACATGCACTAAAATGTAATGAAAACTTTTAAAAGTAATTAGCTATTGAAATTTTTGAAGGAATTTTAATGAAGTCTTTGCTATAATAGCACGACAGGAGTCTGGAAACCCAGACATATTATTGTAGTAAACATGTATCTTCTTCCTCTAAGATTAATGTCCTTATACAGTATTAAAAACCCTAGTGTTTGTCTAACAGGCAACATTTGTAATTTTACTCTTCTAGAAATATCAAAGACATAAAAATATTCTCAGTGCTGCTGTGCCTAGAATACAAAGTTACAGGGATGTGCTTTAATGTAATAATTTAGTAAGTCTTCCTTGTATAAAATACTTGATGTTAGTGAGACTTTATGGGTGCAGCTTTTGAAATTTCTAGGAGATACAGTTTCATATTAAAATGTCTGAACTTCTGGCTCTTACAGTATTTTTGCCTCGTTTTGTGAAAGGATCCCTGAACTCTACCAAATAGCCAACAGAATAACAAGTATCATTATGCTAGTAGAATACATTTAGGAATATAAAAACTGACATATATATATATGCAGCAGATATTAATAAGACAAAGGCCTCATAATTGAAAGAAAGTAGGGAGAAGTATGTGGGAGTATTTGAAGGGAAGAAAAGGAATGAAGGAATAATGTAATTATATTGTAATCTGAAAAATAAATAAGTTTTTTCATTTTAGTTTTTATACATCCTGGCCATGAGAAAACTTAAAAATTGAATTTGGATTTTCAATGGTTTAGATGTTAAATGCTCTATTATGGGACCACCACCATATTTTCAGACTCTACTAAAATGGAGAAAATTTGAAATTTAAAAGCAGTAACTCCCTTTTCATAAGAAGAGCATTGAGAATTCAGAATCTTTGGATACAGAATCGCCCTTGATTTCCTTTGTGGCCAGCACCCAGATTCTGTCTTGGTACCTCATCAGACAGCCAGCTAGGCAAGCTCTAAGATGCATAGACCTGTTTCTGGCATGTGGGACTGGAGCACGCTAAGTTCCAATCATTTTTGAGAGACTCTATTATCTTTCAGAGCCGCTTACAAATCTACACAGATAAGTGTACCCTTCAGTATTGTGAGGCAGAATCCTCTCAGCCTAGGGTGTTAAGCCTGCTTACCAGAACTCCCTGTGGGAAATGCTCTTAATGAATAGCAGTCACTCCTGTCTCTACAGCAGCAGTTTAACACAGCTGCATCAATGCCTTCTGCAAGAACACAGGGAGTTTCCTGGCAGCCTGTCCTCAAGTACCTACATGTGAGAAATACAGAGAAGTGGGAGAAAACTGTGAGCCTGAAGTAACGGTTTTGCCTGTCTCTTCATGTTTATCTTCTGGGAACTGGCAGTATTACTATTTGGACAGGGCTGAAGGAATCCCTTATTTCCACAGCAGACACTGAACAAATTTGTTCTGCCCCAGTGCCTCACTGAAAACCTCCTTGTGTTGAAAATATGACCAACTACCAAGCACCTGGCCTCCCTCTGAAAGCTTCATTTTCTCATAGCAGCAATTAATTTTATACCTTTTTCTGTCTTCAAGTGTTTGAACTTTCAAAACTGACTGAGCATAAACTTAATGAAACAGACATACAGTCGCCTATACTTGTTAGAAACAGACACATTCCCCATGGTGTGATATTAACTGTACAGTCTGAAGGAACTCTAGCTACTCCATGTGTCAGCTGACACCTTCAAATCACTCATTTTACCCTTTGTATTCACATACACAGATTAATCATTTAGATTCACTAAATCTGTATAATGCAAAATCATGTTTCAAGCTCAGCTGGTGTGAGAGACCAGCTCTGAAAAACGCAAGATTCTCTGTGGGTGGTAGTCTTCTACAGCTCAGTTGTTCACTGTTAGTCTGTAACACTGGTTCTCAAACTTTACATACAACCCACATTAGGATCTCTTAGAGTTTCAGAGTTACTGAGATCATAAGATGACCAAGGGATTCATGAGGGCAGATACCTCACATGCATTTTGATACTGGCAACTCTGTGGAAGTTCATTGTCTAGCAAGTGATTTGTTTTTTTCACTATAGAGCTGTCTCTTTAATTTTTAGAAGCAACTTCATTAGCTATGTGGAGATGTTGGAGTACAGAGTACTATACTTCAAAATGTGACCTCATTGTGATGCATTTTAAAGTAATGAATGACCACAGAGGACATCACAAATCTAAGACCTAGTTACTTATTGTTAGCCTGATGATGTTTCTCTCTCCCTCCTAAATAAAAAATGCATTGTATACACTGTTAATGCTCATGTTTAGTTGTTTCCAAAAGATTTTTCTCTGCAATATGAAGCCTTCAATAATTAAGCCATAATTAAATAGTAAAATGAGTGTAAAAATATCTGTATCCCACAAGACCCGGCTTTAAAAGTTTTATTGTTAAATCTGCAGTCATGTCTTAACAGAAGAGATTCCTACATTTCAAGAGCCCAGATTATAATGAAAAATATCTTTTATATTTTAATTATTAAAGGTGAATTTGGCATTTCCCCGTGTTTTAGGATGGCCTTAAGAAACTTTTTCAAAAAAAAAAAAAAAAAATGGAAACCCAATATACTAAATCCAAAAGAACAACAAAAAAAATACAGGAAAAAAAGGCAAAGGTCTTATTATCTTAAAGAATTTGGGGGTTGTGTCTGGAAATGATAGGAAAGTAAAATATGAAAAAAGAAGGTGTCTTTAAAATGTGGAAGTACATTTTGGTGAAACTAAGTTCCCATGCAATATTTATCAAGGATTTTTCAACTGGCTGTTAACTTTGTCAAAGCTGGAATTTTAATGACATACTAACTGTCTTGTTATGAATACCCAAAAAAATATCCAGTAGGAAGACATCTATTTGTACAGGTACAATCATTTGAAAAGGTGGGCAGTCTGATTTTTATTTTTTTGATCCCAGTCTCTAGTATGGAGTTGTGAACGTAAGTTCCTTGCTCTCTAATGAGGGTATTAGTGGATTAATTACTCAGATACTGTTGCCTTATGGGACATACCATCCTTCTCACAGCTTATCTAACACCAACTACTCAGGAGTACCATGGTTACACGTGGTGGAGGCAGTCTGGTAATGTTCATTTAAACTAGGAAAATGATAGACAAGGAGAATCCTGAAATAAAGTGGCATACTCCTTTTTTTTTTTTTCTATTTTCATCATTTTATAGTCAAAATTTTTTTCCCATCTCACTGTGTGTGTGTCCAGGGCTCACAGGAAGAAACTAAATGAACTTTGAGGTTCTGAATAAGTGACTTCATTTTCCATTAAGAGTTTCAAGAACATATTTTTGTATCATATATTGGCTACATTCTCCCCATGTGTTTATTCCTAATGTTGCTGCTGCTGCTTTCCCAGAATTGATATATTTAATTAAAATTGTAGCTGTTTGAGCCTAACACTGGTATACTTAATATAGATTGCTTCATTTTCTATGATTTTGGTTCTTGGAAAAATAATCTAACTCTCTCTCATGCACAAATAAACTCATAGTTTTCTTGCTTCTATTATGTACTTAATGCTCCAATAGTTTGAAACATGTTTGCTGTAAGGTCATGATATACAGGCAATTTTTTTTTTTTATTTCTCAGGTTTAAACAACTCTGTTAACTTAGGTCTTCTTAGTTGATTACTCCCATTACAGTCGTTAATAGATAAAGTACTCAATTTAGAGGTAAATATACACATTTTTTTCTATTTTAGTTTTCTTAGCAGGAGTCCAGCCTAAGGCAATATCTGTATATACATAATAATATCTTTCAAGCCTTTAAATCAAAGTGCAGTAATCTCGTGGAATAAAAACTCCACAATTTAATGTAATTGCCAATAGATCTTACATTTCCCTTTGTGAGGTACCTTAACCTAGATGTGAAAATTGTACAAAAGGTAAAATTGAAGTTCATTTTCCAGTATGCTTCAGAATGCTTGTCCTGCTTTTGCAACCAATAAACTAGTGCTTATTGAGCATCTACTCTTCTAATATTTAAGCAATGTAGAAATGTTCTATACTCAGATAGAATTTATTTTAATAAAAACAATATTTCAAATTTTAATGTGGCAATCTCCTACTTTCATTGTATGGGCATTTGAAAGATTTATCCCTGATTTAGTGTAAGGAACAATTAAGTTTTGAGAATTTACACTCGAAGATGTAACCACTTGTTAACCTTTAAACAGGACGTTTCTCTGCCTTTCCTGGCCAACACAAAGCATCTGCTGCTATGACTTTCAGGTCTGTTCACATTGAGGGACAATTCAATGTGTTCATTGAGCATCTTCCAACGTGCATCGCCATCTCAATGCACTTTCCGGAAGACTTCCTCCTCTCCCCCTTTCACCCTTGACTACAAGTGACTTTCCTAGTATTGAATCTCTAGCTTCTTGTTCTTTTCTTTCCTTTTTAATGTTTGATTACAGTTATTTATTCATTTGTCATGGTCAGGACATATACTATGATTCATGTTCGGAGGTCACAGGACAACTTGCAAGAGTCTACTATATGCGTCCCAGGACTCAGAATGATCATCAGGATTCATGGCAAGCTCTTTCACCCACTGAGCCATCTTGGTGAACCTTATTGGAGTTTTCCTGCGTACTACTTTGTACAAAATTGTTCTGAGAGCTTACTCGATTAGGTAACTTATTTGAGGAAATTGAGTGTGGTTGTCTCACTTTTTATTCTCACCAGCCTCACTGACTGCTCTTTTATAAACAAAATCACATTATAATTTTTGATATTTATTAGTATGGATTAAGAAATAGGATATAGAAGAAAATAAAAAATTCACAACATCTGGTCTTTTCTCTTTAATTCTCATTCAGGATAAACATACCTGTATAAATAGTGATACTCTATTCAGAAATAAAAATCATTTTCAATGATACTAATGAGACTATTAACTATCATTTTAAATGAAGTTTCTTAGCCATCCTATGATATAGCTTTTTTGTAAATAAAGTATCACTATTAAGCATCCTTTCAGAGTGGTGCAGATTATATAGTAAACATAGAATCAAATATTGACTATGTAGCTAGTGTATTAGTCATGGTTCTCTAGAGTCACAGAACTTAGGGAATGTCTCTATATATTAAGAGAATTTGTTGTGATGACTTACAGTCTATAGTCCAACAACCCAACAATGGTCAGCTGTGAATGGGAAGTCCAGAATTTATTAGTTGCTCAGTCCCTCAAGGCTAGTTGTTTTAGCTGGTTTTCTATAGAAGTAGATTACAACAGATGTGCTGGCAAGTAAATGCAAGCAGGCAAAGAAGAGTAAATCTTTCTTCTTCCAATGTCCTTGAGTCTCCAGATAAGGTATGACCCAGATCAAAGGTGTGTGCCATCAGGCCTGGACCTTGGACTTGTTTTGTACCAGCTGATCTTGAAGTCAGAAATCTCCTTGCCTTAGTCTCCTGGGATTAAAGGCATGTACTACCTTGCCTGTGCCTAAGCTTTTCATAGCCACTCTGCCTCAAAATCTCCATGCCAAGATCCAGGTCAGAAACTTGTATCTTCCAGCCTCAAGATCTGGGTCACAGGTAAGCCCTCCACTTGTGGGTCATAGTTCTTTCCAGATATAGTCAAGTTGACAACCAGGAATAGTTATTTCAGCTATTAATTAATTAAAGAATATTCTCAAAAAACCAACAAATATTCATTGGGAACTATAGACAAGACTCTCTATATAGACAATACTGTCTTCTAGTATCATTTTGATCTCTTTCCATACAAAGCAGATTATAAACTGAGCATGTTTTATTCTAGAATTAAAAATGAGATTTCAACTTTGATTTTAATAACTGTGTATGGTGGTTTGAATAGAAAGGTCCCCACAGACTCATGTACGTGTTTGAATGCTTGATCATACGGAGTGGAACTATTAGGAGGTGTGGCCTTGTTGAAGTAGGTATGTCCTTGGACAAAGTGATCACTATGGGGGTGGTCTTTGAGGTCATGTATGTTTAAACTATGCCCATTATGGCACGCAGTCACCTTCTGCTGCCTTTAGATTAAGATGTTAAACTCTCAGCCCCTTTCCCAGCACCATGTCTACATGATGCCTTACTGCCAGTCATGCTGAGAACTATACCTCAGAAACCAGCCCGAATTGATGGTTTTCCTCTATAAGAGTTGCAGTGGTCATGATGTTTCTTCCCAATCATAAAACCCAAACTACAACACTGTGGTTATGAGACTTTTATAGAGCCAGAGCTTATAAGCAGATCTGTCAGAGGGTATGTCTGGGAATCTTCCTTGAGAAAGCAGAGCTTGCATCCCTTCAACTCTCCATTCATATTTCCCACTGCCCTGCTGTCAGAGACTTAATATGGGATGTCATCTTAAACCATGATTCAGATAACAGTGAACAGTAAGTGAGAAGGTTCCTGGTATCCTCGTGCATTGGCCTCCTTGTCTAGTCAGGAGATTATAAAGAAGAAATCAAAATTTCTTTATATAACAGTTAGTTTGTGCTTTTTATCATTCCTATAAAGTGAATTCTACCTCATGTAAGTCTGCAAAGAGGCCTGTTCAGTAATAGCTCTAAGGCAGAAGGGAGTAATGCCATAACAATATTTTAGTGTTAGTTTATTACAGATACACCATGAAAGCAAATATGTTTCTCTTTCCATTAGCTGTCCCGGTCAGGAGAGGGACATACTGGAAAGAGATCACCATTGCAGAAGAAGAAATTCTCTTTTTCTCACGCCACTCATGACCCTTATATTTCTACAGAACACAGGAATCACTTCTCTGTCAGAGCCTCTGGTCTCATGGCAGTTGAGATCAAGCTCTCTGTGACTGGAATGCTTAATTCTTCTGGCATGTAAGCCCTAGGAAGTCCCTTGACATTTTAATGCATTCATTTCTTGTCTGTAGTCTATACAAATAGGCATTTTCTTCTTCCTGCAATCCAGTTGTAATTTTATAGTGCCTATCCCATTACATAGCATCTAAGGAATAATAATAAAGTAAAAGAAGAGATAAAGAAAAAACAAATCAGAAAAGAAAAAACAAACAAAAGGAAAAGAGCCAAATTAAAACAAACAAACAAAAAAAAACACAAGAAACACACACAGACACACATGTTCATACACACTGATATCCCAGAAAAACACAAAACTAAAAAACATAATATATGTGAAAAGGACATGTAAGAGAAAAGTAGGAAAACAGAAGAAATACAGAACAAGAATAAAAGAAAAAGAAAAGCACCAACACAAAATGATAAAGCAAAGAACCTCCAAAGATGCTGCTGAGTTTGTTTCCTGTTGACCACCTACTGCTGGACATGGGACTGCTCTTAAAGGTAGTTTGTTTACCTATGAGACTCCCTTGCCAAAAACTAGCCTTTGACAAAATCAAGGAAAGTATCTATCCTTATCAGTTTGACATCTAATATTATTTTTACAGCATCGAAGACTGTGTAATAACGAGGTACAGCAATAAAAATAAGTTAAGATGACATTGTGGAAATTGGTAAATGCTATAGTGAAAAATAAGTGTCGGCCTGGTGATGGTGGCACATGCCTTTAAACCCAGCACTCCGGAGGCAGGGACAGGTGGATTTCTGAGTTCAAGGACAGCCTGGTCTACAGAGTGAGTTCCAGGACAGCCAGGGCTACACAGAGAAACCCTGTCTCAAATTTAAAAAAAAAAAAAAGAAAAAAAGAAAGAAAAAAAAGAAAAGAAATGAAAAAGAAAAAGAAGTGTCTGTGTGTGTGTGTGTGTGTGCCTGTGTATTTTCATGCAAGTATGTGTATGTTTAAGTGTGTATTTGTGTCTGTGTATGTGTACCTCTGTGTGTGTAGTTTTTGTGTGTCTGTGTGTGCCTATGTGTCTGTATGTGTTTATATGTGTATCTGTGTGTTTATCTCTGTGTGCCTATATTTATTTGTATGTTTTAAGGTGTATCTATGTATGTGTGTGTGTGATTTTACATGTGTGTGTCTATGTGTATGTTTGTGTGTTTGTGTGTCTGTGTGTGTGTTTATAAGTGTATGTGTGTGTGTGTGTGTGTGTGTGCTTAAAAGACAGAAGATGCTACTAACAATTTTTAAATTGAAAAGTATTAAGAAAATGGTGAAATCTGTAGTTCAATTCATTCTTAAACTGTGACAACCATTACTTAATTCATCTAATTTTATGTGTCCAGATGTGATTTAATATTTTGTTAGCAGGAATTTATACTGCTTTTAAGCCATAGGAACTTAGAATTTTAAATATAAGCATGTAAAATATAAATAGCCTTCCTTACTCACTTTATTAAAATAAACCCTAAGGCAGATGGGATAAACACAGATAAATGTGGTCTGTGGCAAGCATGGTGCAGGTCCTTCAAACTGAGTACACTGATGACATGACAAAGATAAAGGAATACATTTGCTCATTTTAAAATATTTTAAATACAGTTATATTGAGGTACTTAAATTTTTAAATTTATAAATGTTGTAATGTGCAGATTTTAAAATAATTTCTTAGTTGCCAACTTTCATTCAGCAAGATTATTTTAAAACCATGTACCATAGAGCTGAGGAAATGTCTCAGTCAAGAGAGTGCCTGTAAAACAGCACAAGGCTGTAACTTCAGTTCCCAGTACCTGTGGACAAGCTGACATGTAGTTTATAGAAGGATGAGGCAATAGTTTTTGTTTGGTTGGGGGTTTTTGTTTGTTTGTTTGCTTGCTTGCTTGCTTGCTTGCTTGCTTTTGAGACAGTCTCTCTACATATTGTCTGGGAACTTACTCCATAGATGAATATGTCCTCAAACACACAGAGATCTGCCCACCTCTGTCAAATGCTATCATTAAAGGCATTCAACATGCTCAACTTACTACTTTTAATACTTATTAATCAAGGTAGGTAGTGTGAGGTTAGTTTGTTCATCAGCACCAGGTAAATTAAGCCCTCCCCACACACTTCACTTGAGAAACATAAGATGCCCACATTAGTGTCAGTTAGCACAGGATTCACAGTTAACACAGGTCCCATAAGAGTGTCAGTTAGCATAGGATGCCCACATTATTATCAGTTAGCACAGGATGCACATGATAGATTCAGTTAACACAGGATGCCCACATTAGTGCCAATGAACACAGGATGCACATATTAGTGTCAGGTGACACGGGATGCACAATTCTGCTCTGCTGTTACTCTGTCTGTCCAGTAACCCAAGTTACAATTCACAGACCACCTGAAGCTCAAGAACAAAGCAGACCAAAGTATGGATGCTCTAGTCCTTCTTAGAAGGGGGAAAATAAATACTCACAGGAAGAATTATGGAAACAAAGTGTGTAGCAGAGACTGAAGGAAAGGCCATCCAGAGACTGACCCACCTGGAGATCCGTCCCATATACAGTCACCAAACCCAGACACTATTGTGGATACCAAGAAGTGCTTGCTGACAGGAGCCTGGAATAGCTGTCTCTTGAGTGGCTCTGCCAGAGTCTGACAAATACAGAGGTGGATGCTCACAGCCAACCATAGAACTATGCACAAGGTTCCCAATGGAGGATTTAGAGAACGAACTGAAGGAGTTGAAGGGGTTTTCAACCCATAGGAAGAACAACAATATCAACCAACCTGACCCCCCACAGAGCTCCCAGGACTAAACCACCAACCAAACAGTACACATGGAGCAGCCCATGGCTCCTGCCACATATGTAGCAGAGGATGACATTTGGGGGCATCAATGGAAGGAGAAGCCCTTGGTCTTGTGAAGGCTTGATGTCCCAGTGTAGGGGAATGCCAGAGTGGGGAGGTAGGAGTTGGTGGGTGGTTGGGCAAACACCCTCATAGAAGCAGGGAAAGGGGATTTCTGGAGGGGAAACTGGGAAATGTAAATAAATAAAATGTCAAATAAAAGGAAAAAAATAGGTTCACACTGATACATCATTACATTTTTGTAGCTCCTAAGAACTAGAGATTTTGAACTTATAAACTTAGTCCCCAAAATAACTATTTCAGGCATATTTATTCAAATTGGTTTTAAATGTTAAGAGAATTTAGGATATTTTACTGTTTTTAAGATAGCCAATTAAATGCACTTTAAGTGGAATACCAACAGGATCTATAGGAAGAAAACATTTAAAATAAAATTTAATCGTTACTACCAAGACGGATAATAAGCAGGTGGTAGAATTAAAATATACCAAATCTAGAAATCATTTAATATAGGCTGCTCTGAGTCTTTTGTGTCCAGTAGGACCTTTTTAAAGATTATGAAACATTGTGAAGGTAGGTCTGATTGTTGGCAACATATTAAAAATGTATTATAAACATAGCCAAATAAAACAAAGCCATTTAATACCATTCCTAGCAAGTGTGTTTATACCTAAAGTCAGACTAAATAATAAAAAATTAGCCCGCTAAAAGTATATTTTTACAAAAATTGAAATTTTTATACTAATGCTAATTTATAAAGAGAAGCCTTGGTACGTAAGGCCCACAGATTGTACATGCTTTCATGTACAACTATACTGATCAATAGGAGGAACAAACAAAGAATGAGGGTGTGGTCATTTAGTTTCCCTTAAATTCAGCAGCGTACGAGTCAGAATGTGAAGGTGCTACTTGGTGATAGCCATTAGACACAAGTTTCGGAGAGACACCCTCCTCTTTAGCTCTCTTCTTTCTCTTTCTCTCTCTCTCTCTTTTTCTGAACTCACATTAAACAAGAGAAGAAAATAATGACCTCGAGTGCTTGCCACTGTTCACAGCACAGACACCGTTAGAGTTTCTCATCACGCCCTGGTTGCTTGTGGTACCTCTTAACATTGTATTGCATGATATTTTTTTTTTCTGTATTGAAGGAAATACTTCCAAGTCTCACTGAAAATCTGTTGTCAGCACCAATACTGACTTTCATACACTGAATGATCTAGGATATTCTAGCTGGAGATCCTGCTAACAGCTTCATTGGCTCTGCTTTTACATCCATAGGACAAAGAGTAAGGTTAATTGAGAACAATCATCAGGGAAGGCCACAGGAGTGCATGAGTTTCTTCCTGCTGATTCTTCACTGTGCTGGTGAGGGTTGTGATCATTAGAAAGTTCTGTTTTAGCTGGTGCTAGAGTAATTAGATATTCCATTTTTATTTTGCCTTTCTTGAACTTCAGCAAAGTCTTTGGTTAAACTAACTTTACGGTCTATGCAGGGAAATGGTCAAGGCAATAGAAAGCAACTGTGTGAACCCTGTGTGAGATTCTTCATAGACCAACTCTCAGAAGTAACATGCACACACACACACACACACACACACACACACACACACACACCATTTTTGGTATCTGCAATGCCCATATCACACCAGCTCCTGACCAGTTACTGCCCATTAGCAAGCTCACCCAGAGGAGTTTCACAAAGTGACTGTATACAGCCTCTCTCTTCTTTTTCTTTTTCTTTCTCATAGCACAATCTCTCTCCCAAGCTTACAAAATAAGCACATGAATTTTGGTAGCACCTCTTCTTTATTTTATATATATATATATATATATATATATATATATATATATATATATATATATATATATAATTTCCTAGTATGCTTTGCTTAGAGTTAGCATTACTGATGATACACAAACACTAGCTTCTTCCTTATTCATCTCTCCATCTCTCTTCTTTGGCTTCTACTCTCACCTTTTCCTAGTATTCGGTGTTTTAGTTATGACTTTCTATTGCTGCAAGGAAACACTCGGACCAAAAAGTATGTTGGAGAGGAAATGATTTATTCAGCTTACATTTCCATACTACTGTTGATCACCAAAGGATGCAGGACTGGAACTCAAGCAGATCAGGACCTTGGGGGCAGGAGCAGAAACCACTGGTGTGTGTTCAGCCCTGGGGTGGGGTGGGGGGCTGGAGTATGCTGCTGCTGCTGCTTACTGGCTTGCTTCCCCTGAGTTGCTCAGCCTGCTTTCTTACAGAACTCAGGACTATCAAAACAAGGATGATACCACTCCTCAAGGGCTGGGCCCTCCCGCATTAATTACTAATTGAGAAGAGGACTTGCAGCTGAATCTCATGGAGTCATTTCTTCAACTGAGGCTGCTTCCTCTCTTATGACTCTAGCTTGTGTCAAGTTGACACACAAAACCAGCCAGGACAGAGAAGAAGCAGACACATCATACTGTCATACTTAATACTTTACTTTTAATGAATCGTTTCAAACTAGCCGATTTTTACATTGACAATAATTCAATTTTTGTACTGTAAAACACTAGAAAAAATGCAAAATTCAGGGCACATGGACTTAAATCTCTATATCAGGAACTAAGATGTTCTTTGTGAGAGTTCCAACCACATACATTATTACATACTTATTACACAAGACACAATGTAAAGCAAAATGCACTCAGTTGAATTTTTTGCTGAAATATGAACCAGGACATGACAAAGCATGTAAAAAAATTTCTAACAGCATCAATAGCCAAAAGAGAGGAGACCACACCAAAAGAGTGTCTAATGGACAGGTGGAAAGTTGAGTGAAGAATTCCTGGCCGATGTTCCTGGAAGAGCCAGCCAGACCAGCCCTGCTTGGGGCTTACATCTGGTGCATGCTGTGCAGTGAATGGGGTGTTCTTCTTAAATGGAAGTTTCAAGAGGTACAGAGTCACGAGTAGACAGCAGTAGTTATGTTTATACACATGTTCTTTTCCCATCATTTACCAAAGAGAATAATTAACTGGGCATCTACTGAAGGCTGATCAGTACCCAGGTCAATGGAGGATAATTTACTCAGCCTTTGATTGAGCCTTACAGAACTTGTGTAATACCAATGATGTTTAAAAGAAAAACATGTTTAAATTCTATTATTTACATCTTTTCACTCTTGAATCTACCTTGCCAGCAGTACATTATTAATAATTGGGTTTTTGCATCTTTTCAAAAATATATTAGTGAAGTTGTCCAAATGTAGAATCCTGAATGTTAATAAATTTTCTCAGAGTCAGGGTTTTTTTTTCAGTAACTTGCTATTTTGCAATAACTCACAAGAATTTTTCATGCTTTTATAGATTAAAACAATCTTTACTAGTATCATCAAGTATAGTACACCCCTGCATAACTACAAAGGATAAATTGCAAGACATCCCCTCAACTATCTGAAAGTATGGATAATATTCATTTTATATATACTGTTGTCCCTAAAGAAGCACATATTTGATAGACTAAATTAGGTGCAATGAGAGATTAAAAACAAGTAAATGAAAATAAAACAATTTTAATAATTACTATAGTTAAATACTTAATATTTATGAAATATTTACTATAGTTTCAATTTAACACTTTCAAATCTCAATTAGCCAAAGTAATTAAAGAATAGAAAATAAAACTGGATAAATTGGAGATTACTGTTTGATTAAATTACTGAGTTAGATTAACACTCACAAGTACAACTTGTAAAAATGCATATGCACACACACACACTATCTTGGATAAAAAAAAATCGGAATGAATAATAGCTTAAGATTGTTGTGCTTGTAGGTATGAACCCAACACAGAGTAGTATTAAGGCTGCGTGGATATATTGTGTGTATTAACTGGATTTTTTGTTGATTTAGAATATCTTGATGAAATTCTCATATAGTTAGGAAAACTAGTCACATACACACAGGAAACACAGATACAGCTCTCATCTCCTGCCCTAAACACCTCTAGAACCTTCCTACACAGTCAGGTCTTGAGGCTCCCTGTAATCCAAACCTCCTTAGAAGGTATTGATATAGTTCTATATGATAATATTACACTATAGTATGTATTATATTATATTATTTCATATTATATTATACTTTTCTATATTATGTGAATGAAAAAACGAGTTTCAATTCTTTATAATATTTAAGTTAAATTTCTTACAGAACTTTTAGTAATGATGTATATATGTTTATCTTTTAACTCTTTCCAATGCAAAGTGAAGGAAGATATTATGTAGAACTGTCTAGGAGGCTCAAAATATTTCTATTATCAAACAGTATAGATGACTGTCTGTTTAGGTGGTGGTGTTTTGTTTGGCCTGAAGGGTATTTTTATTGACAACTGCTAAAAGAACCCCTCCCAGGTACAACTGAAAATAGTTATCTGAGGGAGAATCAATTCTCACATTCAACGTTTTATCTCTGGTCACCAAATGTATGAAATTCCTTCCCTCCAAGAGACAATTTCTCCAGTGAAGACTGTCATTCATTTCTAATAATTTAACTTAATTGTAATGTTAACCTGAATTAATACTGGCTCCATAGGTTAAAAGCTCAGGAAAAAAAATCCCCTCACTCTTCAGATGCCAAAGAGGAAGCAGTTTTCAGACCAACTAGCAGTAAATCAAATTCCCACTACCAGAAGCTTGGGTAAGGAATGATTTACTAGGATAGCTCACAGAACTTTGGCAAACAATCATGTGTGCCAATTTATTGCAAAGGTTACTTGAAAGAGTGCTAAGGAACAGCCAGATGAAGAGACACTAAGTAAAATATGGGAGAAAGTGTGCTAGTGTACTCTCTCCTAATTCACCATCCTCCAGGAACCTATCCGAAGTTGTCCATAGCCTGGTTGCTATATTTGGATGCTTATGCATGCTTTGTTATATAAAAATAATTGATAACGCTATTGACATGTGAATTCAACTCCAGTGTCTCTTGCTTCCTTACAGGGTATTAACTTAGTAAGGAGGGTTCCAAATCTCTTATGATGACATATCTGGTTCCTCTGGCAACCAGATCTTATCCTGAAAATGAGCCTAGAATGAATAGCATCATCAAGACAAAGAGGCTTTATCATCAAGGCTTTTAAAGGGGATTTAGGAGCTCTGTGTCAGATGTTTCAATTACACATGCAACAATAAAGTATATTGAAGACTACTGCCTGGGGCCTGTAGACATGTTTCAGTGGGAAACGGGTGTGTGGTACTTGTCTAGATGAGTTTGGTTCCTAGCACCCACTTTAGGTTGACTGACAACTGCCTGTTAACCTTAGCTCCTGGTGATATAACATCAACTTTGGCTTCCACAGGAACATTATTAAGACACACATATACATTTAATTGAAGATAGGTTTTTTAAATTTTTTTATTATTTTTTTTAGTTTTATGTGTGTCAAGAACATGGCCAAAGACCAAATATATTCTCAAAACCCCTACCTAGAAGAATTTGAAAAGTTTAATTTCAATAACCTTTCAATATTTGTTGAATATTGCATGGCATATATGTGTGTAACAATAAAAGTATAATTGATAACTTATATAATTTAGATGCCCTTTGCCAGTTATCCTTTTTCAAAATAATCATATAAAATTAATGTTTTAATTCAGTATGAAGATAGTTCAGATGCACAAATAAAACATTTATTTCCTGATACATAAAAATGTTTTTTCAACTTGATCTCTCCTATCCTGAAGAAGTTTTCTTTTGCCTTAAGATGAATGGCATATTTCTCGCATATAGCCATATTAAATTGTCTTACCATATGCTTTGCCTTACAGAATATATTGCTACTTTTCTTTTATATGATACTTTATTATTTTCTATATTTTGAGGTATATAATAATTTAATATTTTCCTGAACTTTACTGAAATTTATAGAAACAAATTTTGGAAATGCAGTATCATCAAATAACCAATCGTAGACACTGCTATCTACACTGTGTTAGGTCCAAAGTGGGCCTCCGGGAGCTCTAAAGTATCAGTGCCAGTGACAACGTTCAAATTGACAGGCTGGGCTCAAATCAAGCTGACCTTCAAGAGGTTAAATACAAGGTTTGCTGGTGAATAGATAAAGCTTTCATTCAGAATCCATTAGAAACTGTTGTCAGGAAAAGCCATTACTTCCCTAGAACCATATACCCATAATACATATTACCATTACCAGGTACCATACTATATACCACCATTACCATGTGCTCCGAATACATATCAAAGTTCTGTCCTAGCCTCACGAATCTTCTCATCACCCTACTGATACTCTAACCTTCCAAGCAGTCTATCTTGCATACCTTTTTCCTTGAAACTACTCAACTATCTTCACGACTGGCAAAGGCTTTCCCTGCCTTCTTGATACCCTCTGTGTTTCCAAAAGGTAGCCGTGGCAACTTTGGACTCTACCAAATGTCTGTGGCTATTCTGTATCTACCACCAGAAAGACCGCTGTGTTAAAGTTTCATATTTCTAATAAACCTCCTTTCCACCTATGGCAAAACTTAGTTAAGCAGTTTCACTGAGTGCTAGCTTACATTATTTACATTATGCAATATGCTTGACACCCTTTCACATTAGAAACAACAACCAAAAAAAAAAAAAAAAAAAAAAAGGAAGTGTTACAAATCAGACAGTGCTTTGCTTAAGAGCCTGTGCTGCTAACTCCAACATCAGAAAATCAAATGCCTCTTCTGGCCACATATATATGTGTGTGCATGCATGCGTGCGTGCATGCGTGCGTGCGTGTGTGTGAGAAACACACACAGACACAAATAAAGATACATTTAAAATTATAAAAGACATGTTGAACATTAAGCATTCTGTAGTTTAAACGTATCACCTGCCTTGGTACATGTTTTGAAAATATATTGATACCCATACTTTTTTTTTTTAAAAAAAAAAAAAGAGAACATTATTTTACAACATTTGTGCTAATATAAGAGTCCAATATAGATGTCTATAAAAAGTACACTTTTAAAGTATCTACCAATAAGATACTGCCTTTGTATAGCCTTTAAAATCTAGAAAGAAAGACAGCTAAGTGATTTTTCTTCTAAAAGTGATTTTTAAAACGTTTTCTGAATCAAGAAGTTTTTTCCCTCTTAACTCATCATGCCTTGAAAGTGATTCACTACAGCGTCACTGATAAAAAAAATTTAATTCTTTGTTTTTCTTTTTTTCTTTTTTTTCTTTTTTTTTTTTTTTTTTTTTTTTTTTTTTGAGACAGGGTTTCTCTGTATAGCCCTGGCTGTCCTGGAACTCACTTTGTAGGCCAGGCTGGCCTTAAACTCCTGAAATCTGCCTGCCTCTGCCTCCTGAGTGATGGGATTAAAGGTGTGTGCCACCATGCCCGACTTTCTTTGTTTATCTTTTAAGTATTAAAATGTTTGATATAAATGAAAGAGAGTCCACTTAGTCTATATTCTCTGGCTCCTATCAACCATTCCTCCCAGACAATATCCATTCATTTGTGCCCTCTTATCAACTGAGAAACCCCACAGCCACCATATTTAGCCTAGAGCTAGGTAGGGTAAAGGTGACCCCCTTTCCCTCCTCCATTCTGGACTCTCAGGAGTATTATTAGATATGCTACTTCTCATCTGCCAGAGCAATTCCTCCAGCCTACCAACATCTGTTGGAAGAAGAGGAAACCCAGGTCAAACGCACAAAAATATTATTTTGTTTAAGATCATAGTTGAAAATTTCTTGAATTTAAAGTAGATGCTGGTAAAGATGCATACATAACACAAAACTGACTGGACCAAAAAGAAAACTTCCCATGAGACATAATAATCAAAACAGTAAATGCACAAAATAAAGAAAGGATATTAAAAGCTGGAACAGAAAAAGACCAAGTCTCATATAAAGGCAGGAACATTAGAATTAGACTTTTCCGTGAGACTGATGCCAAAAGTGCCTAGGAGGATGATTTACAAACTCTGAGGGACAATACATGTCAGACCTGACTATTATACCCCAAGAAACTAGAACTCACACTCTAAGGAGAAAGATAAGCATTCCACAATGAAACCAAATTTAAGCAGTTTCTATCAATCCAGCTCAACAGAAGGAACCAAAAGGAAATTCTAAGTCTAAAGATATTAACCACTCCCAAGAGAACACATGGAACAAATAATCCAAAAATCTATAAATAAAAAGAGGTAGGAAAAAAATCCACTCCACAACAGCAAATAACAGAAATCAGTCTAAACTATTCATTGATAACTCTCAATAATAAAGGTCTAAATTCTGCAATGAAAAGACAAATAATGATGACTTGTTTGGATTAGAAAATAAGGTCTCTCTTTCTGCTTCATCCAAGAAGCACAGCATAGAATCAATTTAAGATTAAGTTAAGGTAAAAGGTATTGGCAAACCCTTAACCAAATTAACCAAGAGATGGAGGTAGAAGATGTAAACCAATAAAATTAGAGATGAAAAAGTGACATTGCGAGAAAGACCAAGGAAATTAAAGAATGATAATATACTTTTAAAATCTGTATTGCACCAAATTGGAAAAATCTAAAAATGAATCTAAATCAAAATGAATTTAAGCTATTTAAACAAACCCATTAAATAGAAGCAGGGATATACTGCTAATGCAAATCAATGCCCACATCTTAGCAGAAATCAGGACAGTGGTAGCAAACTATAGTTACTGCCACTGGATCATCTCTGTCATGCACATTTAGGAGCAAAGCAATAACACACTGTTCATTTAAAATTTCCCCTAATGAAGCGATAATGATGGCTGACTTAATTAACTGTCAGTCCCTGTTAAGTCTTTCGCATTCTGTGCTAGGCAATGGGAATTGTACAAAACGTGCTCGGCTGAGTGCTGCTGTTGGTATGATTATGTGACTGCGAACTCCTCTCCCTCATGACTGTAGCACCGGGTTTATGTCACAGAACAATTGTTAGATTAATTATAGCCAAAATTCCTAGTTATGTGTCAGAGTTGCTCTACACCAGGTAAAACAACTGACAGTACTTACTGATATAAAATTAGAAATTTCAAGTTCAAATTAGTGTTGTAAAACTGCATACACACTAGTGTGATTTTGATAGTTTGTAATAAATGCCAAGTTATGTTTTGGTGAAATTGGTGTTGATATTAATTAATATGATTTTTTGAAATTAAATAATATTAACTGTCATCATTTGGAAAAAATCAGCATAGCTTAATGATCCAGTATGTTTGAAACAATCAGTGCACATGCACAATTTTATAATATAGTATATGAGGAAATGAACCATTTAAAATGTAAGATAATCCACAGACTTTAACATACAGATAAGAAAAATTCATTGGGAGAATTTGGATTTTAGAGTAAAATTGAAGAAGATACTTTTAGCAAAAACAAAGAAATATTCCATGCTCTAATGTGGTTTCAGAGAAAAATAGTCACAATTATTAGATTATTAAACTACATCTTCTGCATTCTTGCATATAAGGCTGCATTTTTTTTCATATATCTCAGGCAAAACACTACCTTCCAGTGGATTTAATGTGGAATATGAGAGTAAGCCTTCTCAGGTTGTGTCTAAGAGAAATTTAGAAAAATACATAGAAACTTTTCAGGAATTTTTTGCTTATACTTGTATAACGTATTTTTCACAAAACTCAGTTCTTCTGGTAGCTTGTGACTATTGTATTATTTGTATATAATAAATATTTTTATTTGAAATAAATTTTATTTATTATTATTACCTCTGTATGTGGGTGGGCTTGCATGGGACATGGTCACATGTGGAGATTAGAGGGCAACTTTTTGTAGTGAATGTTGTACTTTCATCTTTACTTGGGCAATGGAGACTGAGGCTGGTCCATCAGGCTTGCACAGCAAGTGCTTTATCTCCCAATCCATTTCTAAGGCCTAAATTAATCAACATTGCTAAAACATTTTATTATAAGTGTCTAACACAATCTGCTCTGCCCATACATATTAAAAAGTACACACACATATGTGTTTGTCAGGGTTCTCTCGAGCCGCAGAACATATGGGTAGTCTCTATATAGTAAAGGAATTTATTGATGACTTATAGTCTGCAGTCCAACTCCCAACAATGGTCAGTAGAAGCTGTGAATGGAAGTCCAAGGATCTAGCAGTTACTCAGTCCCACACAGTGAGAAGTGAAGGCAAGAAAGACTTCCTTCTTCAATGTCTTTATGTAGGTCTCCAGCAGAAGGTGTAGCCCAGATTAAAGGTGTGTACTATCGCACCTTTAATCTCAGATGACCTTGAACTGGGAGATCTCCCTGTCTTAATTTTCTGGAATTCATAGCCACTATGCCTCAAGATCTCCATACCAAGATCCAGGTCAGAAACTTCTATCTCCTAGCCTCCAGATTAGGATCACTGATGAGCCTTCCAATTCTGGACTGTAGTTCATTCCAGATATAGTCCAGGAATACCCACTACAAACATATATTGTAATGATTTCAATGCTTTCAATGATTTTTTTTATATGAGTACTCTAAGACTAAAAGTTTAAGCTACATTTTCTGACAAAGCCCATTCTAGTTCCTTTTGGTTTTGTTTTTGGTTCTGGTTCTGATTCTATTTCTGGTTCTGGTTTTGGTTTTGACAGAGCCTTCCTCTGTATGCCAATCTCAGTTTTAAATCATTACATAGCCTACAATGGTTTCTCACTCATGGCTATCTTTCTGTCTCAAATACTAAGGTCAAAGACATGACCCACATTGCCATGCCAGTCCAGTTTTGATATTTCAGCCCTTGCTATGATTTTTTAAAAATTTTTATTAGATATTTTCTTTATTTACATTTCAAATGTTATCCCCTTTCCTGGTTTCCCCTCCAAAAGCCCCCCATACCTTCCCCCTTCGCCTACCTACCAACCCAGGTCATCAATGGGAGGTGAGGCCCTTGGTGCTGTGAAGGCTCTATGCCCCAGTGTAGGGGAATGCCAGGGCAATGAACTTTTCTTGTGATATATTGGTATAACAGAAACCTTGAGTTGTTTGGGTTTATTGGAAATATATAATTCACTGTAGGCTGATGAGGTCCTGTGTGTTTCCTATATAAATGTGCTAAGATCTGTCATTCTCCCCTTCTGTCTATCCCTCTCCCTTTTCCCACTCAATTCCTTTCCCTCAATTACCTCATCACTGCTATCCCTTTAACCCTCTGTCTCTTGCTCTTGTTCTTTTGTGTTACAACTTGCCAGTAACCACTTTCTGAACTTTTATATCATGAAAATCCTTATTTATCTCTTGATAGAACTTTTAAATTATTAAAAATTTTGTTTTATGGTACACAGTGCTGAAAATACCAGCTTTGAACTTTTATCAATTTACCCATGTGAGATTATACTTGTGAGCTATAAAAGGTTATCCATTTTTTTAGATAAATCACTTTGCTGTGATAAGAATTGTAAATTATTAGTCTTTACTTGCCATTTGTGCCTTGGCATTTTTCTTGAATATATTTCTGTTCCATATAAGTCCTTAAAATTTTGTTCCATGTGTAAAGCTACTTGCTTTGATTCTACTCTTTGGGCTTACATTACAGTATGAGTGGGTTTTTTTCTTTTTGTATGTACATGTGTGCTTTGTTTGCTTGCCTTATGCTCATAGAAGACAGAGAGAGCATCAGCTCATCTGTAACTACTTACTAGAGATTGTGATCTACCGTGATGGGGCTGAGAGCCAAACCTAGGGCCTCTGAAAGAGCAGTAAGAACTCATAAGCACAGAACTATCTTTCAAGCCCCTATCTGAGATTATTTTTAATTCTGTTGTCCACTGACTAGTCCTTAGTTTCTTTATATTTTTCATTAAGTGCTCAGTTATTTTGAAAAATTCCTGGGATGAAGTAGTAGATGTTGATATACTGATTATTTAAGATACCTACCAAATTGTACCAATATAGACTTTGATGTTACTTTCTCTTAAATATCATTAATTTCATAAACAATTATGTATACAGATTATATATATAAAACTATATACAATATAATTATGTATACACATTACCTATAATATATACTGTGTGTATATATACAATACTATATATATAAAACTATATATACAAACATAAAAAATATCAACACACAAAAGTATACATACACACAAAAGTATATATATTCATATATAATTATATATATGTATATTTCTAATTCATTTCTAGTTTTTTTCTAGATATGACATTATCGCATTATTTAATATTTTTTTATTTATAGTATATGCATTCATGTGAAGATGCACACATTTTTGTACATGTGAAGGCCCAAGGTTAACACTGAATGCTTTCCATGTTTGCTCTCCACAATTTTTCTTTAATCTTGAGACACATTCTTTCACTGACCCTAGAGCTCAACTACTCATCTAGAGTGGCTGTTTATCAAGCTGTAGGAATCCCTATTTCTGCCTTCCCAGCCTCTGCACTTCTTGTTCAGTCCCTAAGTGGGATGTAGAGTGCAGAGGCTTACTCATAACCATAGGCTCCCCTTTCAGTCTCACCCACATTTTAAGTCTGATCTTCATGAGTGTTGGCTGGTACTGAGTAGAGCTCATACAAACAAACTGAGCAGGAGAAATAATATGTCTAGGATTTTTATACCCAACACACCTGAAACCCTGGAATTCTACTTTATATGCTTCAGGCAGGAAAAGTACTGAAACCTAAAAATTTCCAATTGCACTAAAGATTTCCCATATTACTGTTAGGACTTTACTCTTGCTGGGGAGTGTGTGTGTGTGTGTGTGTGTGTGTGTGTGTGTGTGTGTGTGTGTTTCAGAGTGTGATTAATCTAGGTTATTTTTCTTGAAATAGAATTTTAGACATAAGTCGCAAAGAAAGAATCCTATTCCAACCAAAGTTTCTGAACAAGTTAGACTTTTCTTTTCACTCAGAGTATGTGCTCTGGTGAGGCAAATACATACTAAGATAAAAGTAAGTCTGTGTTTTATTCTTTCTTAGGTGACAGCTGTCTCTTTTCCCTGTTGTCTGGCATCTGACTTCACTCAGTATCTTATTTAGCTGGATAGTCTGAAAATACACAGGAAGTGCAGGGAGAGGATTACTGCTTCCTGAAGTAAGGGGTCACTGCTCCAGGCTATCGCCATCTAGAGTTCATAGGGGCCTTTGTCTAAACAAAGATTCACTGGGTGAGGAGGGTTAAAACTTTTGCATAACTCTCTAACAGGATGGGGGAAGGGTGGAAAATATTTTAATTTCTTGTTCTACACACAAGTTTTAGAGTATTTGATAGAAAAGGCTTGTATCTGGTCTTTCTAACAAGAACATTTTCAGTGTTGGATGCAGATTAGAAGACCAGAAACCCATTCAAATTGTTATCTTTTTTAAAACTTTTTAGATATCCTCTCTGCATACCATATTGAAACTCATGGTCATATTTACACAAATATACATAGATACACATGCATACATACACACAAATACACACATACAGATGCACATAAATACATACAAATACACACATAGATACACACACAGCTGCAAACATATATATTTAAATACAAAGATACATAGTGTACACATATACATTCACACACATATATGCACACATACACATATAAACACACACACACATACATCACACACAAGCATATATACACAAGTATGCTATACTTTAATAATGGTAGCCCTGGGTGTCTTAGTGATACAAAATTCTCAAACTCGTTTAAAAAATTAGCTTGGGGTGGTTATTATGAATTTTAATTCATAAAATTATTCTCCTTGAGAACTAAATATCAGTGGAATAGTTTTCATTTAACACCCCCCCTAAACAAAACCCCAAAATCAAACCACATATCAAATATTTTTAAAGTTTTCTAGGTGGCTAATTTTTCATATGTATATTCTATAATGTTTATGTATCAAAATTCTATTAAGCATCCCTTAAACAGTTCATACAATTAAACTTCACTGCTTAGACAAGCTGAACATTACATATGTAGGAAGTAACATGGTAGGTGTGGATGCCTTAGTTCTCTCTGTTGCTTCCTGGCCTCAGCATGGGATCTGTGCATGGAAAGCTACATCAGTGTTCCTCTTCGCATTCATTAAGGGACAGAATGTGCTACAAATACCTCAAAAAGTACTTTGGTCTTTTATGGTCACACAACAAACTCACTGTTCTGTATAAAAATATCAGTTTTGTAACCATTTATATAAATGAAAATATATTTTTGAATATAAGGACTCACAGAATAATTTAAAAATACTCAATGTGATTTTTCAAAAGACAGTTAATATAGTGTCCACTATGGTCCACAAGGTAAGATAATCTAAGATCAGCTTGAATAGGTTGCCTGGCAGGTATCAAACATAGAAAGGTTTAATGGGATGAACTATGTCTGTTTGCAGCAGGTGTTTAAAGTGACAATGCTTCTAAAATCATGGCTTAATCTCCCTCCAAGGCCAACTTTATTTTTTTATTTTTTTTACAACTTAGAGTCCTAGTTTGAAATTTAAGTTCCATCATGTAAATGAAATTCTCTTTCCATTGTATTGAATTCTGATTTCCCAAGCATAATAATTCCAGGTATATAATTATCTTTTAAAAGTTTTGTTTTCTTTATTATTTAATGAAAACATTGCTGATATTTCATTGCAAATGTTTACTTATTGGGGACAAATCAAATGAGATGATGTTTTACTAATTGGAGTTCTACATTCTTAGAAAATAGACTTAGATCTCGTTACATACTAGAGAAAATATGAACCTTTTAAAACAATTTCTAATAATTTGGAGAAAACTATTTCAGATTTCTATTGTATAATTCTGTACAATTTTCTCACTTAAGCTTTAGAAAATTACTGTATATCTCATCAGCCAAATTTCTAGCTGAGATAATTTGGCTGTCTACAAGAGGCATAAACAAGATAATTGAAATGAGATAAAACATAATTGAGAAAGGAATTCTCTGCAGTATGAAATGTGGTTTTAACAAAGGCTGGCTTCCAAAATGGGAGGAAACATAATTCAAAGTGTCCACTGTTTATGTTGCATGTATGGGGAAGTTTAGGCTCAGAAGACTCCCCAGAGTTAAGCAAGAAGAGGAAAAAGATTCACAGGAAAATTGGTTGCATAGCAACTTGCAGATTTACTTAACATAATGAAAGTGTCTATCAGGGTTTCCCTAGTATAAAGTACTAGTAAAAGCTCCACATGTAACCATCATTGGACTGGAACAAATGCAAATAAATACTAAAGTTAATGAGTAAAATTTACATTTGAGGAGTGTGTTTACTTTCCGAGCCTGTGAAAAAGAATGGAGTTGAGAATACATCCACAGCTATCATCATTTTGCTGTCTGACCACAATGTGAAAAATACACAGTGGAATATAAGGGTCAATCGACTCAGCATTGTTGAAGAAACATGGAACCATTGACAGTTCATTAGTGACTGTAGGCTTCAGAATCTAGATTATCTGGGAACAAGCAATGTTAAACTTCACTGAAACATGGGATGCTCTGCTCAACATATTAAAGTAGGGGCTATCCTCTCTCTCTCTCTCTCTCTCTCTCTCTCTCTCTCTCTCTCTCTCTCTCTCTCTCTCTCTCAAATATATATATAATGTGTTACAAGAGTAAGACTGAGCTTTACAGAAGGTGGCCCTAAATTCATGATATTCAGAGAATAAGGAGACATTGAGACCACTGTTTGAAATAGTGACTCTGGTACTCCTTTCACAACCTCTATTACTTAAATGCTAATCTCAAAGGCCTACCAGATCATACAGATCACAGAAAAGCCTGTTCACAGGCATCTGGGTTTTTGATGACTTTTCTCAGGAAAAATGTTGCTGAATTAGTAACTAATATCCATGTGAGAAACATTTAAATTACCTTTATTTGTAGTGGTAGAGAGACTAAAGATTTATAGCAATTTACCTAAAATGGTAATTTTCTGTTAAATATAAATGTATAAATATAATGAAAGCACTGAGAGAAAATGAAATAACGTTTGGTACTTACTCTGTAAATTAAAAAAGCGTATTTCCATCCTATGGTAAAATTAAGTCTTGTACAATAAGTGTCAAAAGACGCTATTTGAATGACAGAATCCTATCCTTTAAACGTCTCTGATTCCTACAACGAATTGATTTGCAAGGAGAAAGGCATATCCATTAGGAAGTTGCCCTGTGAGAAACTGAAGGGAGTAGTAACTGTTAGCTGATGCTCTAAAGTTCCCCCATCACATGAGCCTTTACCTACCACAGCAGAGATGAAAGGAGAAAAAGCCATAGAGCACAGATGCTTGTGGTTGGCCCCAGCACTTCTGTGCTTTTAGCTTTTCTTCTTGGTAACATCAACATTCCAGTGGGCTCGCTGTGCTATGCTTACTGTCAGTGGAAACTCTGGAGTCCTCAGTCAGTGAGCTACACTAATAATCAATCACGTTGCCATAGAATTTCAGTGATAACAGGATTATTTTAAACGTAATAGTGTTCCCATCATTGAGTTAATGAAGGAACTTTGCATAACATGGCCAAAGACTTTCTGTTTCTATGTTGGTGGAAGGGGGCGTACTGAACTTGTAATGTAGGACCCCCTTTCTGGGTACCCTGCTCTTTTCTCGGGATAAGGGCTCACCCAGAAAACATGAGAGACCTTCTTGATATAAAAAACATGAGGTAGTTTATTGACGGAGCTCTGGGCCTATGTGTATCCCACGCAGGAGATAGAGGCATCGACCAAGAGGCCTGAAAGCTAGGGGTTTTTGTAGGGAAGGGTCGGGGGCTGTGGAGAATTGGCGCAGTTGCACACTATTGGCTCATTTAAACATCAGCAGAATAATTACATGTCACCAGAGTGGTACATGCAAGTCAGGATGTCGGGAGTCCCGAGGGGCGGACGCTTATCTAGGTTAGCATAACTTTTGGTTAGCATATAACTTCAAACTAGGTGGCTGATGACTCAGCTAAGATAGCCCGGACAAGTTCCTGCATTCCTTTTTGTCCCCAGGAATGTTTTAACAATGGTCCTGCCTGGGCGTGCCCAGGCCTGTTCCACTGTGTTCTCTGCCTCAGGCTTCTAAGCTTACAAACAACTCTCTGGACATAAGTTACATGAATCACAGGCCTTAAATTTCATCTTAAATTTCATTTTCCTTCATTAATAGTATTTTTATATGCCAACACTGGAAGATATCTTTAATTTAAAGTTAACATGTCACTGTTTGATATATTTGCATGAAAAAATACTGAATATTCATTATATTTTTTATCAGTTAAATCTATGAAGATAAGTAACATGTGCTGTGGCCAACATTGATATTGCCCATATTGAAACCCTGACAACAAGGAAAGAGGTTTTCATAGATTATATTTTCCTCCTCAGATAAACTTGCAAAGAAAAATGAGAGTCACTGGTGTTATTACCCAAGGAGCAAAAAGGATTGGAAGCCCAGAGTACATAAAATCCTACAAAATTGCCTACAGCAATGATGGGAAGACCTGGGCAATGTACAAAGTAAAAGGCACCAATGAAGAGATGGTAAGACTAACTCACTCTACAGAATTTAACTAAGATTCCATGATGACCATGTTATCAAGGGACACCTGAGCCTTCTGCTAGAGACTTATGTTCAAATATATTTCTGCAGCTTTTGGGATTTAATTGGGTAAAAGGGAGCAGGGCTTCCCAAAGTTAGAAATTTCTAACAGCTGCCACTTAAAACTTTTCTCAGATTTTAATTGGTGCTCCTACAAGTGCTTCTCAAAAAGTTATCAGAGTGTTGTAAATAACAGTTGAGCTACTTTAAGGACAATCAGCTTCCCAATTTATTCTTCTTGATTTTACAGATAGCTTTTTCCTCAATCAAATAAATTATTGTAAAATAGGAATATTAAATAATAGAAATGATGGAAATCTGTACATATTTTGCATTGGAAATGTATTTGTCACTGAAAATAAAATACTGTAGTGTTCCTTTTCCTTTAGTGTTCAGAATTTTAACTAATTCATTTTGTAATAACACTTGAAAGTTTGATTAAGATGCACAGAAGGAATGGTTCTACCTGAAAAGTTTATTCATTTGCAAATGAACTGCTGGGCAGTGGGTGTAGGGATAGAGCAGGGAGGGAGTTCAGGTGCTCTGGGACAGGTGGACTCCGGAGACACTTTCCATGTGGCCCTGGGTGGGCATCTGGTGACAGGTGTGTGAAGCCACTGACCCCACATGGCAGGGTTGGACAAAGGGCAGCCCCTGGTACCAGTTTCTCAGTCTCTGGCATCCAGGCTGGATATGGCAGAGAAGCTGAGAAGAGAATAGGTGCCCTGGGGTGTCACTAGGTCCCTGAGATAAGGGAATAGGGGGCAGGGAAGAGGAGGAGGGCACTGGGTGGTTCCCATGCAGGCGAGAATCCTTAGTCTGGCCTGTGGCTGGAGCACAGGAAGGTCTTCTGATGGGAGGTTAGAAGCCACTCATTAAAAGAAAGCAGAGGCAAGCAGATTTCTGAGTTCAAGGCCAGCCTGGTCTACAAAGTGAGTACCAGGACAGCCAGAGCTATACAGAGAAACCCTGTCTCAAAAAACCAAAAA
>NC_034600.1:20217337-20250391 GCF_900095145.1 Mus pahari
CAGAGACCAGCCATGGCCAAGAGGAGAGAGGAGAAGGGAAAGAGAGAAAGAAAGTAAGAAAGTTAGAGAGTAGAAGAAAGGTGAAGGCTTAGAGAAAGAGAGGCAAAAGCTTAGAGCGAGAGTAAGGAATGTAAAAGCTTAAGAGAGCGAGGAGGGGCCAAACAGCCCCTCTTATAGTGGACTTGCTATCTTTCTGTTGCTAGGTAACTGTGGGGAGGAGTCTAGCCAGAAGGCCAGAAGCTTGGGACATTGGCTACATGACTGTTAGCCACATGCTTCTCTTGTGGGGGCTGTGGAGGCAGTAACTTTGACAGGAGCCAGGGTTCCAGGAGACACGAGGGAACGCCTTCCATCCCATGTAGGTGAAAATTACCACCACCAGGTAATCGGGTTCAAAACCTCAGCTCAACTGGAGACCAGGCTGTCTGTGCCTAGCCCATTGCCCCACAGTGAACAGACTCAAGTTGAGCTGAAGAATTTAGGGTGCTAATTTTTAAGAGACAGATGATAGACAGACAGACAGATGGATGAACAGACAGACAGAAAAGATAATTGATTAATAGGTAGGCAGATAGATAATAGACAAACACACAGACAGATGGGAGATAGATGATAGATAATACACAGATACATAGATAAATAATATATAGATAGATACACAGATAGATACATAGATATGAAGAGACAGACACAGAGAGAATAACTTCTGTTTCTACAGTCCTGGCTTTTAAAATGGTTAATAAGGAGACTAGAGAGATGCTGAGCAAGTAAGAGCATTTATTGTTCTTGTAGAGGACTTGGGTGAGGTATTCAGTACCTACACTGTGGCTTATAACAGTCTAGCGAACTACAATGTCGATGGATCTGATGTCTTTGCTAACCTTGGTGGATACTAGGCACACGCTTGGTGACCATACATACATGTATGCAAAACACATGTACAAATAAAATAAATAAATATTTCCTTTAGTCAGGGGAGTATTATTCTGATGCAATACACAGCATTTTATAATTTTAATTTTATTCAGATTGCATATGTGGTGGTGGTTGTTGTTGCTGTTGTTGTTGCTGCTATTATTGTTGACTGCTGATGGCAAGGCACATCCTAAATTCTCAATAATATTTTATTATAATTTTTTTAAATAACTTTGAGTGGCTCTTGTCCTCTCGTCCTCTATGTCCCTTGCCTCCCACTCTGTTCCCCCACCCTTCCCCACCCTTCCCCATTCCCTTTCCCCTCTGTGTTCATGGACAGTCTATTTCTCTGTCTCTGTCTCTGTCTCTGTCTCTGTCTCTCTCTCTCTCTCCCCCCTTTCTCTGCCTCTACTACCCTCTCAACTCCCCTCCCCATGCCCTGAATAAACTCTATTCTATATTAAAAAAAATAGTTTTGAGTGAAACATAGAATACATATATGAAAATGATTAAGGAATCTATGCAAATTTATGTGCATACAAACACACATACATACCCATCTGTGCACATGCATGTGTGTTCACACACATATATACCTTTAACATACAGAAATATATGCATACATATATAAGTAGTAGGGTCTCACTCTAAAGCTTAGACTGACTTTGAACTCATAGTAATCCTGCTGTCTCAAAAATACCCTCCTCTCTCCGTTTCCCTAATACTGTTATTCAGACATGAGCCACCATGCTCAACTTTTAAAATCCTGTATATGTCTTTACACACAGGTCTTTCGTGGAAATGTTGATAACAACACACCATATGCTAATTCTTTCACACCCCCAATCAAAGCTCAGTATGTAAGACTCTACCCCCAAATTTGTCGAAGGCACTGTACTTTAAGAATGGAACTTCTTGGCTGTGAGCTCTCAGGTAAGTTAACTGTTTTCTATGCTAAAACTGCCTTTAAAGAAAAGAGAAAACACAAAACATCTCTGTATGTGGTCACCTACTAATAACTAGGTTTTCAGCACTTACATAAGTTTATTTCTTTTACAGAATATGTAGGGCATGGTTCAGTGAGAAAAAGCACACTGTTTATGTGTCAAATAAAGTTGTAAAGCACCATATAGAAATAGTATAACATCAAGTATATCTCTGTGTAATAAAATAGAATACAGGGAATTCTCATGAAAAACTGTTGTCAAAAGATATGCTAAATTGGTTTTGGTTGTAAATATGATTTATGTTTGGTGATGAAAGTTCAATTTAAAAATACAATCTGTTTGACCTCATAAATTGTGCAAATTTAGGCTGAAGATTTCAAAGAAAGTGAGTTTTATCTTTAAACTTGGTCCTTTCCTTTTAGATTTTATGAAAAATGCAAATTTATCATCCCACCCTAGGGAATAATACATCAACACCAAGAGCACTACTATAAATTCATTTTTGAGCATTCTTAGCTAGCAAGCTGCTTATTATATGTCATGGTTATCTAGCTTAAAGATAATCGATCAAACACCATAGAGTTAAATAATTCTCCCGGATCATCAGAACAAAGCACACATATGAAAACTTTATGTCTAAATTCCATTTTATTTTTTAAACTATATTATAAATTAAGTAGAAGAGTCGCTTCTGCATATTCAACTTAATTATGTTTTAGTGAACAGTACTGTATTTCATGTATTGAAAACTAACCTATCTTTGCCATGGTGGCAAAAGATTTCTTTTGATCAAATAACTGAATAAATTAGAATGTTCACTTATTTCACAGTTTAGCATAAGGCTCCAAACAGGGAAAATACCTTCCAAATTTGAAAGAACAATGCTGGTTTAAAAACTTAAGTTAGTTCTTTGAAAATGCCATACATGTGTTTAATCAGTTTCATTACCCGCTCCCCCGTATTAACTCTTCTGTCCCTACATGTCCCTCACTAGAATCTATTCCCAGGAAGGAGAAAATTCTGAGGATTTTCTTCAAGGGTTAAACTTCATACTTAATGTCTTTTTACCTCCTTATATTTATTTGTGTTACAGAAAAAAAAAATTCTAAGCAAATAGAATATGGCATTAAAATACCAGTATTTATGAACATTGAAAGAATTGAGAGTAAATGTTCCATATCAGTGAAACTATCTTAAGTATCATTGCTGGTGTTTATTACAGAATGATTTTACTGTCATTAATTTATCTTAGCAAGGAGATTGTTTTGAATTATTTAGGTCAGATTATTGACTGTCAGTAAATGTGAGCAGAATTATTGCCACAGAGAGTTTGTATTACATGTCACCGTATCACCAGAGGCCAGTGCCATCCCTAAGCCATTCATCATAAAGCAATCACAAGGAAGCCACAGTGTGATGAGGTTTGCAGTAAGCCCTGTGGTTTTTTTTGTTGTTTAACATCACCTTCTCCAATCTGTCAGTCCTTTGATTCATGAGGATCAGCTTCTCATACATGACACCGTTACACCCTTAAGGTGTAAATATATTTTGCTTTCAAGCCTGACAAGAAGTTACACCTGACACTTTACAGACTTTATTTTCTCAAAAGGAAGCAGTGCTCCATCTCCCAGCCCCACAAATTGATTTTAAACTTGGGTGCAGAGAACAATATATCTTGCTGACTGTTTTTAAAAAGGAGAATTTCATCATAGATATAATCAATGCTTATGTTAATACTTTACATACACACACACACACACACACACACACACACACACCACATACAACATTCATACTGGGAAAAGAGTTAATTAATTTGTATTCACAAAATCACATGAATGAGGCAGAAAATTTGTGAGATATTAAGTCCATTGCTAAATAATTTAGCTGTGATTCTTGGAAATAAACATTGACATAATATTTTATAATATTCTAAAATATTTCTTTAGGGTTTGCAGTACTAGACGCTCAAGACCCAATAGCTGTTTTCAGCAGTCTTAGATCTTTAACCTTGCCTAGAAGCAGCTATTCTCATTCAGACACTCTAAAGAAATATCCTTTACACTCTCTGAAAGAAAACTTGCTACATTTGGAAGGAGATAGATCATGATAATAATTGGAGGAATAAAACTCATTTTTCCATTCTTCTAATTAATAATTACTTAACATTTTTTCTTATCTATGTACCAGACATCAGAATAGATATAGAGTAAGCTGTGTGATTAAAAAGAAATAGTCGAATACAATTTTTTGTATTGAATTTTTCAGATATTTTATCACAAAGAAATAAAAAAGTAGCTATTTTTTTTTACTGCACATATTCTGCAAGCTAACCAAAAATTTTACAAAGATAAGTCTACAGCAGGGGCTGAGGGCAGGATCTAAGTATAAGAATTCAGAAATTTTTCATTCAGATAGTCCAAATTACTTTGCAATTGTCTGAAGACAAGTATCATGTCATTATAGCTACCAGAACATTTTAGAACTTGGAATCTCTGTTAGGGAAGCGTATTTTTTTTTTTGTCAGAATTTGCATTTTAGTTTTAGCCCTTTGTTATCATTGGTTTTAGGATATAGGTCTCTTCAATATGATTCTGACTAAGAAAACAGCCTTCCATGCCTCTTCTTGTCATTCACTGGAAATAAAGACAGAGGTACAGACTAAGTGGAAGAGCCACAGGAAGGAGGAAACTGATTCAGACAGACTAGGGCAGACAGCAATTAGATAAAGTTGATTACTATTAGTAAAGAGTTCTATACTTTCCCTTAAAGCCTACACATAAAGTAATATATGTGGAATAGCAGTACCCAGTTGTACTACGTTATTTGTCAGTCACTGATATACTGACACTTGGAGACTTAGCATTTGTTTCTGCTGGAATGAGTTTTATGGAAATAGTAAGAAGAGCTAACTTATTGAATGTTGATTATCTCATCAATGTTTCTAAATAGTTGGTAGTTTATTAACTAATATCCTAAGACACCTATGTATCTTAGGCTATAAGATGGCTTCTACTGTTATCTTCATTTTGAACACTGAAACATAAATTAAATATATAATAGGTATAAGACCATACATCCAATGAAGGAAAGAACAGTAGGGTATGCAAAGAAGGTATGGGCTAAAGAAGTTCTAATCCCTTGGCAAAAATGTAGCAGCTTTTAAAAGAAAGAGGGATGCATGTTTCCTAGACAAACCTGAAAAGTTTTTAGCACATTTGCACATGGACAGTAAAATTTCAATACCACACAAATCCAAATTTTGTAACACAATATAATTAGAAACACCTGTGGTAAACTTGATAACCTTCCGGAAATATGGTAGTATTCAATGTTATTAAGTATTAATATAAGAATTTATGAAAAGAATAATAATGGTTTTATAAATACACATATATAAATATTTATATTTATAACAGCAAGGTACACACACACACACACACACACACACACACACACACACTCTTGTTATCTTAATCATTTTTCTACATTCCAGTTCCACAGCTGTACAATGTCTGGCACATGGTATATACTGAATAAATATTTCCTTCCTCCCTTATTTATGCCATATTTATGCCAGAATTATAAATGAAATAAATTAGAGTTGAGGATTTTAGCACATACTTTTATTTCTACCACTTAAAGGTTAAATGAAGATCGCTGGAGTAAAGGCCAGCCTGACTACAGTGTGAGATACTATTTCTACACCATAAGAGTAATGCTTATTTCTTAGACAACAAAATGCTGTCCAGTTTCGAATATGAGTGTGGAGCGATTTACAAAATGACTCTGTACTGGGGGAATTTCCATTGGCAATATTATGAAAACAAATAAAAGAAAACCAAATATACTTTATGAGAAAATGCCCCATTCTCCAAGACACAATAAAATTGTCGAAAACTAGGGAACAGTCTTGAGGCTTCCAGTAATGAGACAGGAGAGAGCATTTCAACAATGTTTTCATTTTGCAAAATCATCTATCACAGAAAAGTAGTTTGAATTGTCTGTCTTGTTTTCAATTTTCCCAAAATATATTCAGACAAAATAACTGGAATTGGCTATTTTGTTTTTCTATTTTATTCCAGATTTATTTTTGATTATTGGTCTTTGTTTCTTGAATTTAGATGTCCTCTCTTTGGGGGAATGAATAGCATTATATCCTATCTTCTCTTGCCAATCTGAAATGAACAAAGAAAGTTCCAGGATGATAAATTGTTTTCTTCATAGAGATCTTCTATTCTACCAGGCTGTTCAGAACCTTTGGGGATGAAATCAGGGCATATACAAGACTACCAGATCACTGCCTCCAGTGTCTTCAGAACACTCAACATGGACATGTTTACTTGGGAACCAAGGAAAGCCAGGCTAGACAAGCAAGGCAAAGTAAATGCCTGGACTTCCGGCCATAACGACCAGTCACAATGGTTACAGGTAATAACCCGAGACTGTTTCATCATCCACCATTCTGTGCATTAAAAGATTTCTGAGTTGCTAGCTGCATGTCAGAATCATTATTTTAGACTGTTTTAAATATGCTTTCATATTTTACTTTGCCAAACTAGGAAAGCAGAAATTTCATATGAAATCTTTTCTCTGATCTGTCTCCACTCTGCACTGACTTGTCGATGGAGGCTGTTTGCAAGTTGCCTGGGTAAACTGTACCAGATCACTCTGAAACTGCTGGATATCATTTGAGACAGTCTATTGTCTATGTTTTATCTGTTCTGATGGTTTGTATTATATTTGATTTTGAAAATTAGCAACAGAATCCAAAGATATTGAAATCATGCCACTGACCTGCAAGAAGTCTCATGATATCATGACTCATGACAAAGTTATCTCTTTACCTGTGGTTGCTAAGCAATGGGATAATTTGATTACACTATCATACAATTAGCTTATAAAAGAAAATGTAGATTCTGCAGAGTCTGTTTACAACTTGCAGTTAAATAAGGTTACATCTAATTCCTTTTAATGTCAACCACTGGAAATACCTTTATTTGTGAGATACCATCATGCATGCATAGTTTTGTTAATGTCTCTTGTAACAACAGAAACATGGTGGCTGAATTTCATAAAGAGGTTTCTTTGATGTATTTGAACTTCTCCTTGATTTCCTGCTTGACCAGTGAGCTTAGAAATGTGTAATAAGCCATGTTAGGTCTGTAAACTGCCACCACCACAAAAAAATCACTTAGAAAACAAATGTTAATCCTTACAAAGTCACATTTGTCCTTTCTAAGGTCAATTTTCACCTGAAATTTCTAGTACTCTTTTTCAGTTTTCTCCTTGGCTTTTACAATATTATATTCCCACCATTACAAATACTTGATTTTATACCCCAGTTTTTGATTGGGTTGTTTGGGTTTTTTGGTTATTAACTTTTTGAGTTCTTTTTATATTTTGGATATTAGCTCTCTATCAGATGTGCGGTTAGTGAAGATTTTTTTCCCCAATCAGTAGGTTGCTGATTTGTCTTATCGACTATGTCCTTTGTCTTACAGAAACATTCCAGTTTTATGAGGTCCTATTTATCAATTGTTGATCTTAAAGCATGAGCCATTAGAGTTCCATTTAGGAAATTTCCCCCTGTGCCAATGAGTTCAAGGCTCTATCCAACTTTCTCTTCTATTAGATTCTGTATATCTGGTTTTATGTATAGGTCCTTGATCCACTTGGACTTGAGCTTTCTACAACTTTTCTGCACATTTTGACAAATATGGATCTATTTTCATTCTTCTACATACAGACAGCCAGTTAGACCAGCACCATTTATTGATGATGCTTTCCTTTTTCCATTGTATGTTTTTGGTGTCTTTGTCAAAGATCAAGTAACCGTAAGTGAGTGGTTTTATTTCTCTGGGTCTTCAATTCTATTCCACTGATCAACATGTCTGTCTCTGTACCAATACCATGCAGTTTTTATCACTATTGCTCTGTAGTAAAACTTGAAGTCAGGGATGGTGATTCCCCCAGCTGTTATTTTATTGTTAAGTATTGTATTTGCTATTCTGGTTTTTTGCCTTTGCAGATGAATTTGTGAATTGCTCTTTCCATGTCTTGGAAGAATTGTGTTGGGATTTTGATGGAGATTGCATTGAATCTATAGATTGCCTTTAGGTAGGATGGCCATTTTTACTATGTTAATTCTGCTAATCCATGAGCATGGGAGATCTCTCCATTTTCTGAGATCTTTAATTTCTTTCTGGAGAGAGTTGAAGTTATTGTCATACTTGTTTAGTTAGAGTTACCTGAGAATTCACAACTAAGGAATCTCAAATGACTGAGAAACACCTAAAGAAATGTTTAAAGTCCTTAGTGATAGAGAAATGCAAATCAAAACAACCTTGAGATTCCACCTTACACTATTCAGAAGGGCTAAGAACAAAGCCTCACATGACAACACATATTGGAGAGGATGTGGGGAAAGAGGAACACTCCTTCACTGCTGGTGGGATTGCAAAATGGTACAACCACTTTGGAAATAAATCTAGAGGTTCCTCAGAAAATTGGAAATAGATCTACCTGAAGACCCAGCTATAACACTCTTGAGAATATACACAAAAGATACCCTACCATGCCACAGGGGCACATGTTCCACTATGTTCATAGCATCCTTACTTCCAGAAGCTGGAAACAATCTAGATGTCCCACGACAGAAGAAGGGATACAGAAAATGTGGTTCATTTACACAATGGAATACTATTCAGCTATTAAGTACAAGGACATCCTGCCTTTTGCATGCAAATGGATGGAACTAAAATATATCATCCTGCATGAGGTAACTCAGACCCAAAAGGACATGCATGAATTACAGGGATGGAAATGGAGAGGAGCCTGAGGAAAAGAGGGTCCAGCAACAGACCCAAAGTTGGATCCAGCTTAAGGGGAGGTCCCAAGGCCTGATACTATTACTGAGGCTATGGAGAGCACACACAAATGGACCTAGAATGATAGTACTTTGGGAGACCTGACAAGCAGCTGAAAGAGTCAGATGCAGTTATTTGCACCCAACTGATGGACAGAAGCAACTGACTCCTATTGTTTAATTAGGGAAGGCTGAAAGAAACTGAAGAGAAGGGAGATTCTGTAGGAAGACCAGCAGTCTTAATTAATCTGGAACCCTGAGATCTCTCAAACACTGGAACACCAAACAGACAGCATACACCAGCTGATATGAGGCCCCCATCATACATACAGTATAGGACTTCTGGGTCTGAATTCATTCAGAGATGATGCACCTAACCCTCAAGAGACTGGAGGCCCCATGGAGTTTAGAGGTCAGGTCTGGTGGGGGCATCCACGTGGAGATGGGGTGGGGTGGGGAAGAGGTGTGGGATGTGGAAGAGTTGGAGGGTGGTTGGGAAGGGGTAGGGAATGGAATATGGAGTGTGAAAAATAAATTACAAATAAAATTAAATTAAAAAAAGAAATACTCAATCTTTTCTTTAGTTGCCTTATATGTTACTTGACCCATTATTTAGGTTACAAATATACATAGTTATATATGAGTTTCTCTTACTAATTTTATTTTAAATCAGGGGTGTGTTTTCTGTTTTTACTATATCATCCAAACTGCTGTTCTCATCTAGCCAATAGCACTACATTAAATCCCTTAAGTAACTATTGATTATATGTAATGTACTCATGACGCCTCTCCTATACTTATGCATCAACACACTTCAGGCTCTGAAGATGTCACTTGTTTCGTAGAGTTCATCTTCAAAATGACTAACATAATAACAAATTTCATTTTCTTCTTTCCTGAGGTTGTTAAATGTTCCTAGTTGTCACTGCCCCACATCCACTGGTTCTCCTTTCACTAATTTCTCTCTTATCTATGCCAAGGCCTTGGATTTACTGGTTTACCAATGACTGGTATTTTAGCTACAGAAATGAAGTCCATTTCATCTTGAAATTATGACCATTCTTCTAATCCTTATAGTAAGAATCCAATTATTTCTGTAACTTTCTGATCTTAGTCATTCCTATTTCTTGGGTTCTTCTTGAAGCTCATTAACCATATTCTTACTTTCTATTCTTATTCTTTAAAAGAAAATCTGTTTTTTAATCATAATATGTGAGGTTTGTGAGTTGGACATTTGTTTATGTGTGTATGCTAAAATGCAATTTTCAATTGCTTTCCCTAGGCCTAAGAATAAAATATAGATTTCTAATACAGCCTAAAATCTTTCCCTAGTTTGTCCTCATTCATCTTTTACCATATTCATTTTAATTTCCTCAAGTATCTCAAACTTAACACCATCTGGCTCTCCCTGTTCTGTTATAAATGTGTTCTTCCTAAAGAAAAGGAGAACACAAAATCATCAACTTTCACACACCAGATCCTTCAGCTCAACTTTGGATGTCGCTTATTGTAGAGAGGCCTGTCTGTTGGCTAAGCCCTCATTGTGTCTGATCTAGAATCCCCCTATGTACATTAGTCTCACATTATCATGGGTGAATATCTTCCCAGATCCCTATGGATGCCTAAAACCACAGATCACACTGAATCTATATATGGATATCTCCCAATAGGCTTTACAGTACTGTTAATTAGTAAAAGAACTAAATCTGATCTGTCTTTGTTTTGTGCTGTGTTTCCTCTTTTCATCATTCTTCTTGTATTTGCATATACTTTGTAAGTAAAGTAAATATTACTTGAACAAAATAATTTCAACATAGTGACAGGTAATATAATCAACATGAGTAATGACTAATGAGCAGGTAGCACCCACAGAATAGTTACACTGAACAAGGACATGACTCATGTATTGAGCAAAGCTCATGGTAACACTCAGGGAGGATTGCTACTTAAGATCTGTAAAATATTTATTTCTGGAATTTCTACTTAATACTTTAATATTGGATTGGTTATGCTTGACTGGAACAAGAGGAAGGAAAGGAATAGAAGATAAGACTGTTGCTTTACTGTGACTTCAGCAATACCCTCACTGTAGTAATATCAAGCAATTTTGAAGTTGTAATCTCATGCTAGATTGTTAGCTTCAGAGTGTCTGGTATGTTGCAATGACTGTCTGTTTGCTTTCTCAGCTTGTATTCCATCACCTAACCAATACAATAATGAATACTGACATGTAGATGATATGTTATGATGACTTGTTGCATGGAGAAAATTATTTCGAGAGAAATTCAAGCAATGCATTTTGCTCTGTACAGAATATATTTGATCCTCAGTATTAAAAAAAGGCAACTGTTACATATTTTAAAATCATTATTCTATGTATCAGGCATATTAGGTAAGAATTTTTTGCCATTGAATAACAACTGCATTCCTAAATTTATCAGTAAGATTTTAAATGTGTGTGTGTGTGTTTGTGTATGTGTGTGTGTGTGTGTGTGTGTGTGTGTGTGTGTGTGTGTGTGTGTGTAAATCAAAGATTAAGCTTCTAAAACACAATAATACAACATGTCCTTTCAAATTCACAGTGTGAATAAACTGTGGACAATGTCCATTACCTTCCTTAGGATTAACAATGATAAAGATAAACTAATTTTGATGTTTGGCTATAAAATATTTAAAATTGTTAAGCATTCAAGTAACTTCTAAGATATTCTGATTATAAGTAAGAATATTCATGATTCATAAAACCTTGTAGAGCTGAAAACTATTATACACACAGATAGCAACTTAAACAGATGGGTATATTCTAGAAATACACACACAAAGGAATGGCTAAAGGCAAATTTCTTTAGAAAGATAAAAATGAAATAAATATATTTACATGAGTAGATTTGTGAGTTTTTAGAGCAAACCTCCATCTATCATTTTGTTTAAGATGTCTCCTTAAAGGATCTTGCACACTGGCATCGATTTATTCTTTGGATGACATATTTTCTGTCAATTCCGAGACCACTTCTTCAAGTAGATATCTAATTTTTATCATGTCAAAACATATCCGGACTCTCTAAGGAAAAATAAACTGACAACTTAGGTAATTTATTTATTTTTCTGGCATTGTGCAACGAAAAACTTCCAGAATGGGAGTATTTTCCCATATTTTCTACTTAAGAAAATGTGATCTATCCACTGCACACAGGTAGACAGCATTGATGCTAGTGTTTAGCTGGATGTGTGATTAATTTTTTATAAAAGAAAAAAATATATATGGCAATTTTTGAGTTGTTGATATATAGACTACATTTTATCCTTAAATGAGGTTTCTGAAATAATTAATTTAGTTCTATTTTTAAATGTAATCCATCAATGGTAAGCAATAACTATTCAGAAAGGAATCCATTCTGTCTTCTCAATTTCCTTCCTTCATTGCTCATCCTTTCTAAATTGAGTTTTTAACCAGTTACTTTCATATATGAGCAACAAATTGGTGAGTTTTACTCAAGCTTAATGTGTTGTAAGTTAATCAAATAGTACTTGTAAATGAAATTTATTGAAAGTTAATCCCGTCAAATACATATTTCATTTAATTAAGATATGTTAGACAGAATTTTTATGTGTTCCTTTAGGAATTCCTGTGCTTTAAATATATCTTCAATATGTAATGTTTATCAGTCCTCTAATGGTCTTCCCTGTGTCTTCTATGATATTGCACTGTCTGGAACACTCAGGCAGATTATTCTGTATCAGTGTTTCATGTGTGAAAGTCATGACTGATAAACTTCTTGAATTGCTGTTCATCAGGAATCCTTATGAAGGGTCTACCTAAAAATAACAAACCTGTGTTTAGGTTCACAGTCAACCTCCATGGAAGCATTTCTCTGAGTTCCTAACCAATGGTCTTCCACCATGCTGTGGTCCTAAATTTGACTGCATAACCATAACTTTGTACAAAAAGCCCCATTAAGATGGTTTCCAGGCTTGCCTGTAGTGGCAGAGGCAGCTGGATCTCTGAGTTCAAGATCAACCTGATCTACAGAGCAAGTACCAGGACAACCAGGGATATACATAGTAACCATTTCTCAAAGACTAAAAACAAAAGCAAATGAACAAACCAACAAAAATGATGGCTTGAGTAGTCCATCCAAAGTTAAAAGATAGTTTCTGCTTCCTAAAACTCTCACTGAAGATCCTATGGTAATAATACCTGATTTGTGGATATTTCTCACTCATAATTGGATTATATTAAAATCTTTCCCCTAAAAGAGAGAGAGGGTGTAGAGAGGAGAGAGAGAGAGAGAGAGAGAGAGAGAGAGAGAGAGAGAGAGAGAGAGAGAGAGAATTCATTGGCACTGGTCCCTACAACTCCACATTTGATTAGTTGTGATTTTCTGTAATGGTCTCCATTTGTCACAGAGAAATTTCCTCAATAAGGGATGAGCACTGCACTTGCCTTTGTTAATAGGAAACATTTAGAGTATACTTAGAGACAATGTAGGTTTAGTAAAGTGGTGGTTATAAGTTGTCCTCCAATATCTATGATTTTACTAGCCCTGGAAAATTGTCTTAAGTTTCCAGAACAAGGCATACTTTCACTCTTAAATACAATTGCAGAACTTTTGGTTTCTGCCAAGATATGTGTGTCATTACTGCACCCTTGCAGTTACCATGCCATGCTGGTCACCGTTGTGGTTCATTGACATCATAGCTGTGCAGGACTCTTGGTTGTCTCCTTCCTTCTGATACTAAGAAAGCTACTCCATAGGAAGGAGGCATTCAGGTAAAATCCACCCAGCTCAAAAGCATCTGCAGTGTACAGAGTCTTAAGCAATGACTGAGGGATTCTCTCAAACATCTCTGACTAGACACCCAAATGGCAGCTTCTTGCCTGCTGTTGGCATTTGGGTAAATGATCTTTGCTTTTTGGAGGGACCATTTGTCAGTCCAGATGAGAAAATTTTTATTTAAACTGTATGAGTATACTTATAAACAGTCTTAAGTATATTAGAGGTTACTTTCTAAGTAAATCATTAACAGTAAGAATCTTTATGATTTTTTCAAATATCTTTTAATTTTTTATATATTTTTCATCTTCCTCCATAGCTAGAGGCTATTTATTTTTCTCATTTCCTTAGATCAGGTCATGTGTATCCATATATTTTCCTCTGTATTACCATGAACCTCCACCTCAGCCATGGTCCTTTTACCCTCCTGGCTTCTGAAGTTATTCAAAGGCACATATTCACATCAGAAGCTATGAAGCTAGGTGCCTCAGAGAAGAAACAATGTGTGATCTGCTCTTTCTGTGTCTGAGTCACCTTGCTAAAACAATTCCTATACTAGCAAGTTAGAGATCATTGAGGATAGGGGAGCAAGATTGCAACAGCTAGAGGATCAACAAGTTTGATGTGAGATTGTCTCTCCTAGGAAGGTCAGAATTTTTACTCATCAGAATTTTTACCAACATGGCTGCCTGAACTCGAGCTAAAAAAGAACAAATAGACATGCCAAAGTAAACAGAGAAAGACAGCAGAGACCTCAACCCTACTCAGTGAACAATTACTACTCAGTGTCAATTACTTAACAATACTCAGAGTTGAAGCAATAGTCTTCCTCACATAAGAGCACTATTGGTTATCCAAGACCAACCCTTAAACCATATGTAGAAATAATAGGAAGGAAAGGAGAAATGATGCTATGGACTCAAAATGTAAAAAAATAATATTAAATTAAAATAAGAAGTAATAAAATGTATTTCAGTCGCATTTTGGTTTCATATTTTAAAAACCTCACCATAAGTTTGTATAGTTAGATTTCAGTAAAGCAGTTGAAATCCATGTTGGATTCTAGGTTGAATTAAGAGAAATTACAGAACCACTGTCTCATAATCCCTTCCTGGAGTTTGTATAACATCAAGATGTCACCTTAGACACTTCCAAGTTTAATAAACTATGAAGGCATGCATGCTAGTTAGTCATGTGTCACCTCAACACAAGGCACAGTCATCCAGTAAGATACTTCAAATAAGAAAATGACTGAATCCCTAAGGCAAGACTGTGATGATTGAGGTGGGATGGACCAGACCACTATAGGTAGTGCCTCCCTAGGACAGATGGTCAAAACAAATAAACAAAACTGAACAAAACAACGTAACTTGAGCAACATTTGGAGAGGAACAAGCTACTGACCAGAAAGCAGCATTCCTCCGTGGCTTCTTCCTGAGTTCCTGCTTCCATGTTACTGCCTTGAGTCCCTGCCCTGACTTCCCTAAAAGATAGACTATGAAATGGAAGTTGTACTGGTTAGTTTTGTGTCAACTTGACACAGCTGGAGTTATCACAGAGAAAGGAGCTTTAGTTGGGAAAATGCCTCCATGAGATCCAGCTGCAAGGCATTTTCTCAATTAGTGATCAAGGGGGAGAGGCCCCTTGTGGGTGGGACCATCTCTGGGCTGGTAGTCTTGGATTCTATAAGAGAGCAGACTGAGCAATCCAGGGGAAGCAAGCCAGTAAAGAACATCCCTCCATGGCTTCTGCATCAGCTCCTGCTTTCTGACCTGCTTGAGTCCAGTCCTGCATCCTTGGGTGATCAAAAGCAGTATGGAAATGTAAGCCAAATAAACCCTTTCCTCCCCAACTTGCTTCTTGGACATGATGTTTGTGCAGGAATAGAAACCCTGACTAAGACAGAAGTATAAGCTGCCAAGGACCAGCCTCAGCTTGGAGAGGGCTTCTGAGAAAGGGCTGTCTGGGAGTGGTTGTAAACAAATGACCTGAAGTCAAATCATGGGTCCAAGCTGGAGGCTTAGGTTCTGCTTGAGACAGCTTTCCAGAATGTTCTCTCTCTGTCCTACTTTCTCTGGAAATCTCCAAACAACTGTCTCTCTAATTTCTGCTTGAGACAGTTCTCAAGGCAGTTCTTTCTTGCTATTCTGAAATAGTCTCTGAATAGATCATCCCTTGCAGATCATAAGCCCAGTCATTTATTTTACATATCAATCCAGTCATGTATTCCACGTTGCCTTTTGATTATCCAATGAATCTTCATCCTGTGACCCCAGCCCCTTAATTCGTAGGAGACAGCAAACACACATTTTCTTGGACCATTGCAAAAGAATCCAGAGATCTGACTGTCTCTATTAAGCTCAGATGTTAATCTAACTGGATGAGACCCCACCCTGAAATTATCATTTCTATCATACCTGAACCTAACCTTGCTCTGTCCCAGGCCAACCCTGAACTCAGGAATCTCTCTGCCTTTGTAAGCATAAACAAACAAACAAACACACAAACAAACAAAAAAAGAAAAAACTTAGCTGGGTAGGATCTCCTATGATCACCATTCCTAAATCTCTTTATCTCCTTTCTTAGTATCTTTCTGACAAGTTGGCTCTCAGCACAGCTGCTTTTGTTCCTTTATATTTGTGAAGTCCATTATGTAATTCACATTGCATCCTTATTTTTTGAGAAATTATATATTTTTGAAATCATGCTCTTTCTCACAGCCTTAAGAGCTATCGTGAAGGTCCCAGCATTTATTATTTTGCTGAGATATTAACACACCTTCACCTCCTGGACTCATTCTGTCTCTGGTTATGACGGAGTCATTAACATTATCAGGGAGGACATTCCTTGAAGGAGAAACATAAAATATGTACATTATTATACAAATAACCCTTAAACCCACAGAAGCCATGACACTCTCATGGAAATCAACAACTGCTGGCCCTGCCTAAGGGCAGGAACCATGTCATACTGTTCCTACCAAGGCCATGCCAGACTTGGAAATGACCCAAATAAATTCTTTCTTCCCCAGATTGCGTTTAGTTAAAATATTTTATCACAGCAACAGAAAAATAAATTAGAATAGTTTGTGTTTGGGGGTGGGGGTGGGGTCTATGTGTGTGTGTGTGTGTGTGTGTGTGTGTGTGTGTGTGTGTGTGTGTGTGTGATATGTGTGTATGAGTGGTGTGTGTGTGTCTTTGTATGCGTGTGTGAGTATGTGTGTGTGTGTGTGTGTGTGTGTGTGTGTGTGCACGCGTGTTTGTGTTTCTCCAATGTAGAATTTCAAGATAAATGCTGAAATGCAAGGCAAAATCTATTTAAACTGGTAACAAACTGCAAATAGTGTTACTAAATACCATAGATTGGCATTCATAAAATAAATAAATTTAAAAATAAGTAAATAAAACATTGTATTTACTTGAGATTTTTCAGCATTTTACCTAAAAATTACTAAAAATTTTAGTGATAGATATTAATAATTTAAAATGCATATTATGTTAATTTTGGATCTTCCTTACTGAAACTCTATTGTTGAACAGCTATGTGTTTTAATTGCCTCATCATTAACCTTCAACAGCTGAGTAAATTTCTCTAACATTTATGATGTTAGCTGCCCAACTGATCCAACAAAAAGAGAAAATATTTAATATTTAATCAATCAGAAATGAAAGCACTCCTTACCATAATTGAGTAAATTATAAAATTTAATTCATTTTATGATTCAAGAATCTGAGGGAAAAGAATGGAATTGATTTGTATTGACTACAAAAATATATTTTATAATAATGTATCGTAAGTTGTTGACAATGAGTAGACTATATATTTATTACCTTATTGGTGAAGACTATAGAAAAAACATATTCATTATCAAAATACATTTACCAAAATGAATAAGTGGAAGTACAATATAATGTATTAATCAACAACTGCTGGCCCTGCCTGAGGGCAGGAACCAAAAAATGCTATAGCAGAGGAAATAAATGGCTCTTTTAGTCTATTGTATTAATATCATTTATTTATTAATTCAAGGTAGTCTTACATTATTTCAATCAAATAGGTAAAATTAATAGAATAGTCAGGTTGTATGTTTTAGTGTTGACCTGTGCATCTTACCCCAGAGAGATTCCTTTTAATATTAATTTGTTGGATATGTATAAGAAAGAAATTAAATTTAAGCTTAATCAAATGAGTCTTATTTAATTTAGACTACTTCTGACTGTAAACGTATTTCATGGCCATAGAATTCATATCTTCCTTGGCTAAGTCTCTCAACTATTGGTTGAAAAAGAAGTGAAGAATGTGTTTTCGAGGATTAACTAATGACTGGATTCTCAGGAAGAGTCAGTGAGGAGCTATTCTGAATTTCAATGCGCACAACCACTATTATGTACACAGCAGTCATATGATGAAAGCATCCAGAAAAAGGATCCAAAGGAAAAGTCTATTATTACGGACATAGATGTTAAACAAATATGATTTATAACACTTGTGTATTTGAAGTAAATACACGGAATCAAAAAATAACCTTGCTTTATTTAAAATATAAAGAATCTTATGGAACACAGGGCCCCCAATGGAGGAGCTAGAGAAAGTAACCAAGGAGCTGAAGGGGGCTGCAACCCTGTAGGTGGAACAACAACATGAACTAACCAGTACCCCTTGAGCTCATGTCTCTAGCTGCATATGTAGCAGAAGATGGCCTAATTGGCCATTATTGGGAAGAGAGGCCCCTTGGTCTTGCAAACTTTATATGACCCAGCACAGGAGAATGCCAGGGCCAAGAAGTGGGAGTGAGTGGTTAGGGGACCAGGGGCAGGGGGGGGGAGGGTATAGGGAACTTTTGGGATAGCATTTGAAATGTAAATAAAGAAAATATCTAATATAGAGAACATAAAAAAATGAATCTTAACAAAAATGTTTATAACCAATTCTGTCAAAGGAATTCACCACTATTCCAGTAAAAAATAATAGAAATAAGCAAAGCATAGTTTAAGAGGTAATTACATAAAAATATTTAATAGGATTTTAGATTCAACATTTAAAAAGCCATGAAGAAAAAAAATGAAGGTATTTGAAAGTGTTTGTTAATAAGCGGTATTTAAAACACTGTAAAGCTGAATAGCAGGAATTGATACATTAGATGTGAGTGTACCAGACCCATTTTTTTGTTTTGTTTTGTTTTTTGTTTTTTTTTTTGTTGTTTTATTTTTGGTTTTTCCAGACAAGGTTTCTCTGTATAGCCCTGGCTGTCCTGGAACTCACATTGTAGACCAGACTGGCCTTGAACTCAGAAATCTGCCTGCCTCTGCTGGAATTAAAGGCGTGTGCCACCACGCCCGGCTTCCCGTTCATATTTTTAAGTAATGGACATTAAATCCAATTTGTCTTTCAGTGTGTATGTGTATATAAGTAAACTTTAATTATGTTTCTACTTATAAAATAATAAATACTCTTGTTTAAACAATGAGTTGTAAAGCACTCCTGTGAATAAATACTAGACTTTGAGATTAATATTTAAAATTAAATGAGCCTTTCTAAGGATTCGTAAGAAAAATTGAGTCAATGTTAATTGAAGATCCTCTTGTCTGTAAAGCAGCTCTGTCAGTGAACTCACAGGTTTTGTTTAATAGCAAGGCTATGGAGTCAGAGAAGTTTGCTGAAAATTAGCAGCCAATCTTCAGTGCAAAGAGGGTACAATGCATGTTAGACAGTACATGCAATGATACTTACCACAATGGTCACTAGAGTGTCTAATAAATGAAGTGACTGCCTTTCTCAGGACATAATAACCTTGACCGGTTCTAACCAGCTGAGTCCCAGCCATTTATTGTGATTGACAGCTTTTAGTATCTCCCTTGATCTTAATTATTCACTTAATTTATTGTTCTCCATGATTAAAATTGTATGCAGTTATAACATTAGTAAACATTGGAGACTGAACATTTGGAAACTAGTTTAGTTTTAAAATAGAATAAATAATAACTAGGAGGAATAATTATATTCTTATAATTCAGAAAGATATAATTATTACATGCATTTCACATTCTAGATATGTGTTCTTTGTACAACAAACTTGGCCATGGTTAAATCCACATGGTTTGCTGCTTAGGTTTATCCAAAACACCTTCATAATTTTTATTTCAAGTCAATGATGGTATAATGTTTAGGTAATTCTGTTTTGCTGATATCTGTTATTATACATGTTTGTGTGTTTGATTTAGTTGTCAATAACTTAGTCACTAGTTAATATCAAGATAAAATCCATTTATTTATAGAAAATATTGTGGGTTTGGAGACATAGCTGTTTTTCTATCTCTTCTGACTTGCTTGTTTTGTGGATTATTTACAGTTCCGTATCCTAGCCCACACCTTTACAAGCTTAGCTCAGCTAAACAAATACGGTCAGAGTTGTCTCCAAATATGTATATTGTATTCATGTATATGGGCATGTATTAATAAATATATATTTTCATATTTATATATTCTTCTAAGAATAAGGATATACTGGCTAATTTTGTGTCAACTTGACACAGCTGGAGTTATCACAGAAAAAGGAGCTTTAGTTGGGGAAATGCCCCCATGAGATCCAGCTGTGGGGCATTTTCTCAATTAGTGATCAAGGGGGAGAGGCCCCTTGTGGGTGGGACCATCTCTGGGCTGGTAGTCTTGGATTCTATANGAGAGCAGGCTGAGCAAGCCAGGGGANGCAAGCNAGTAAAGAACATCCCTCCATGGCTTCTGCATCAGCTCCTGCTTTCTGACCTGCTTGAGTTCCAGTCCTGCATCCTTTGGTGAGCAACAGCAGTATGGAAATGTAAGCCGAATAAACCGTTTCCTCCCCAACTTGCTTCTTGGTCATGATGTTTGTGCAGGAATAGAAACCCTGACTAAGACAAAGGATATGGATAAACATTTTATGAAATAATATGGCTTTGTATGAAAAACAACATAGAAACATTATATGACTTTATCCTGAAAATAAGAAAACTTTTTTCAAATTCTAATTTTTGATTCTAATTAGTATAATTTTTAAACCTATTTTATTGAGTAGAATCTAATATTACTGATTTTCCAATTAGTAATATATATTTACAAATTTATTTTTTCATTTGTAATATTCTTCCATTCCATTGCAGACAATATCTAAAATGATTTCTGTCATCTCTTTGTCTATATTTGTTTTTTAAGTCTTCCAAATGAATTTTATGCATTGATTTTATCTCATCTTCATGCACTAGAGTTAGCCCAGACATTACTTAAGACTAGCTGATGCCATCTTAATTTTAATGGGTCATATTCATTGACCATTCTAGTCGAGGGAAGTAATATAGGATACCTGGCTAGTTGAACATTTCCAACGATCCAGAGAGCATAGCTAGAGAAGTTTAAATACATAATATTTTTCATTCCATTAGTTAAAGTTTTTGTCTTTTGTTGAAATTGAATAATTTCCTTTACAACCATTTCCCTGTCCCTTAAATTGAGTGTATCATTGCTGTGCTGTTTATATAAATTAAAGTTTACCCTATAAATACCACAAATCTGTATTTACCTTTTACTAAAAGAGACTATACATTTGGATATTCACCAATTTACATTAAAATAGGACACCAAACTTGAGCAGTACCCATTTTGAAACACATCTCCCATGCTCTGTAACATGAACTCTAACTTATAAAAATGCCCTTTATTTTTTACAGGCTTGCGCATAATTAGCATTTTAACCCCGGGTTTGTTGAGTAACAGATTTATGGTTTTGCATGTTCCTTTTTAGTTATTGCTAGTTGTTTTTTATTCCTAATCAGAAACATTTAAACAAAAGTAGAATATGTATTTTTTAACTTCACTCAGTAAAACCAATTCTCATACTCATTTGATTATATTTTATGCAACATAAACATACCCATGCAAGGATTTTGAACATTATGAAGAGAGAAACCAGCAAGCAATTAGTTAGAATCATGATTAATAACTAGTTCTGTGTTTTAAAAATGTAACACACATTAGAATCTTGTAGTAATTGTACTAAAGTTTGTATCTGTCTTAAATGGCTTTCATCCTTAGTGTTTATACAACATAATCGGCAAAACAAGTGTTGTTAGTAAATGAATAAGTAAATTAGGTTTCTTTCCTTTCCACATGGTAAGCATTTCAATCTTTCACAGTAAACTTTTCTTAAAATTTGAGTCACCTTTTCCCCTTCTTTTAACCACCTACTGGGGCTTCAGCCTTGATTTCTTGTGAAAAAGCACCTTAGAGTTTTAAACCCCAAGGATACCATGTTTGATGCCCCTTCATGAATACCACAAGAGGCATCTGTTCTGTTAGACATATGTCTGATGATGTGGGAGGAGCTGCAATGCAAGATAATGGAACTAAAAGTACTTTAGAATGCAACACTAAATATATATGCATATGTTTCTACAGCTGCCTCACACTCTCTAATGGGATATAGAGACATTGCTAAAAATAAGACAGCTCAAAGCTTTCAGTGGAGGAAAGTATACGAACAGCTGCTTGTATCTTCTAACATCCTGGGTGTCAAAGGCATTTTCTCAAAGTGTGGTTAAAGGCTGCCTGCATCTGAGTCTTCTAGCTGAATGAAACATTCTTAACTCCATCCTCTGAGATGCTCATGTGATAGGGGATGTGTTGCACATAGAAAAGTGAGTTTGGGGACAAATATACTTAGATTCTTTATGAAAGACAAAGCTGGAAAAAATGAATTATTCCTAGGGAATTATTTTAATGATCTTTCCATATACTTAATTAAAAACTACTTGGATATTAAAAGTTCAGGCTTATGTTGATTTGACATTTATTCAGCAAATGAATTTGAAAACAAAACTTTAATTATTCCTCACCCTAGACTAAATAAAATTTACAAATGATATACATTTAGAGTCAAATAAAATCAATGAGAATATAGATCTATATTGGCAGTTGTAGTTGTGATTTTCACTGGCATGCCTATGATGGAATCTACATAACATTTTAAACAGACCTTTAATATATATACACATAGACATAGACATATTGCTGAACATTCACAATGACAAATAGTCTAAACAATGGTCATGATTATTGCCAATAATTAAGGAGGCCTAGGATAAAGTGCATATATTTTACACTGAAAATTTGTTAAATAAAACTGTTTTTAAAGTGCTAATTTTTGTTCAATTTATGTAACAATTTTTAATGAATCGATGTATTTTATAAGAGCACACTATAATGGTTAGAGCATTAAACTCCACTGCAGACCCTCTGGGTCCATATGACTTTTCTGCTAGTAACTAGTATCTTGTATCTTCTAACATCTTATGTTTAAGATTAAGTGACTTTACGTGTATAAAGTTCAGAGGAGATGACTACTGTTAAAATGTTAGCTACTGTTATGAATGATTTAGCACTTAATGATACTATTCATGGCAACTTCTGTCTTCTAGGGTTAACAGATAAAAATACAGGAAACAGCTGAATATGAATTTCAAATAAATGATGAATATGTTTGAGAATAATCTTCTCCAAAAATATTGTTGGGAAATATTCAGGAAAACATTCTGATTTATACGAAATTTAAACTAGGAGTCTAATATTTTATTTTGTTGAATCCAGCAATCTTATTTTTCTTCCTCTTGAAATAGCAAATCAAAAAAAAAAAAAAAGCTAGGATATTGACAGATGGATGATGATTAGCTAATACATAGTGATTTTTAGATGTGGAAACATTGATATTTTGTTAACATTCAAGCAAATATTAAATGGACCTAAACGTCTATATGATTAGTCTCCATTATTTATTATCTGAGGAAGATAAAGCAAGTGATTTCTTAAAATTCTGGCTAGTTGTATCAACTGGAAACTTTATTTGTACACATCAATGTGTGTTAAATTCTATAGGCAGTTTCTTTCAATATAGAGAAGATTTCAGTACAGTACAGTATTTTTCATCTCGGGAATTGATTGAAGTTGCTAGGAATACCACTGTGTTAAAGATTCTGAACCCCTTATGTCTCTAGTTTGTAAAACTTTTTATTTGATGACATTTAAAATTCTCAATGATTTGTGTAGGTTTGTTTTCTTTTAGGCCTAGTGGGCTCATATTTTTAAATAGCTCATATCTTTTATGATTTGAACTCAAATGTTAATATTTTCCCCTTACCAAAAGTACCATTTCATTATGCTATAGGACAATTTAATACAATTATACTAATAAACATTCTACATGATGCCCAGAGAATGTAAATATATACATTCATGTACACATACACACACTCATATGTACATATGCACACATGCATACTTGCACATGCACCTAACCAGGCACACACATGCATGCACACACATGTACACATACACTCAGGCAGGCACACATTTGCTTCAAAATGAAACAGGAAAGAAATGATATTTTTGTGCTCAGATTTGAGTTAAATTATTTCATATACTCCAAATTTTTATAATTTTGAGTTTTTCTGTGACAACTCTATTTAACTATCAACAGATAATGCTGAGACCCACAATCGCCATCTGTTTTTCTGTGTTTTATGATCCAGCTTTCTTGCTTCTGGAAAGGCAGTAATTTGGTCATACATAACTATGAACTGCCAACATACTTATGTGTTCCCTGGCCACAGCTACATTCAACAAACACTCCAAATCTTAAATGTAGGAAGTATTTCAAGTACTTTCTCTCTTTTTCATACCAGAACTGGACCTGGGGAAGGAGCAGACCGTGGTAGACAAATAATTAAGTTATACTGGTAGATCAAGCTCACCATAAATTATGGAAGCAGAAGAGAAATTTTGATGGGAACTGAAGAAAGAAGTAGCAAAGCTTCAGCTTCTGTGTCTTGGAGCTAATGGCTTTCTCTCAGATGAGAAATTAAAAGAAGCAATGATGTAGATTGGCTATAATCGGCCTTAAGTCATCTGAGCTCAATTCTCATGTTAAGAGTCAGTCCTTCTCCATATTTCAGATGTTGCGACCCACAAGCAGTAGGGAATGGCAAATAACTAAGAAACAACCATGATAACTATTTAATGTTTTAGAACATTCTACCCACTAGTTGTTTAGAAATTGTTTTTGCTTGCTTGTTCAGCCATGAAGTTTTTTGGGGAACATAATTGGAGAACTGCTAGGCTCTACCTATTACTCAGCTCCTGAAATAAAAAGAGAAAAAAGTTAAAAATACAGCACTTTAAAACTCTAGTTATAAATAATATCAGGAATTAAAGTACTAATAAGACTTAAATATAGAAAATATAACATCTAAAGTACAGAAATTTTATTCTTTGGGGTTCTTTAATGTGCACAAACCAATTTTTATATAGCACAAACATATTCTTCTCCAAACTTGTTACTTATTGCTTCAAATAAATGTGAACTATATTACAGACATCTGTTTTACTTGTTACTGCCTTCTTCCTAATTTGAAATGCTTGCCTAATTTTGGGTATTTCCAAAATAAAGTAGAAAGGACAGATAAGCTGTCTCCTGGGGGGGGGGAATCAATTAAATCTTACTTGCATTTTTCTATTTAATCATTATGCAAATAAATCTAGAAAGAAAATGGAAATAGTATCATTAAACTTGTCAATTAATACCACTTTCAGTTAATGCATTTATCAAAGACCTTCCGGTTTCAGGTGTACTACCACACCACACATCCACACAACAATGAGCTTTCACTGCTGATTGTCTATGAACTACATCTGCTTGAAACTAGAGATTCCATCTATATGAACCATTGATCGCAGAGAGCTCTCCTGAGAGGTCAAGGCTACAAAGCTTTTCACCACCATCTTGACACTCATACAAGTATTTATTACTATGCAGGACACAACCTGTACGACCACATGCCATATCTCTCAGCTGACTAGGATGAGCTAACTACAAGTATGATGAATGCAGAACTAGTAGAGAGTGATCCTATGGCTCAGTAGTTAGAATACAAGCCTTAAGTATGACTTGGGTTAGTTATGCCTTCACAAGGGAGTGGGAAAGTAAGAATTGAAAAAATGGTCAAAAATGTGTAGTTCTATCTATACAATAATAAAAAATTCAAATAGATTGAGAAGAAATAACTTCAGTTAATATCAACTTTGTAGGAAGCTTTGTTGTACTAAACCATAAAGTAATAACATGCTTATAAAATTAAAGACAGAATTCCTCCTGAAATAGTTTATCAATGGAGCATCCTGTTTCAAAAGTCATCCTGTAAAGTTTATTGTGAATTAAATGAAAGTAATTTTCAAGATAGTCATCTTTTAAAAATGCAACTGTTTTTTTCATTTCTTGGCACATTAGCAAAGAAGTAAAAATATGTAATTTAAGAGGAAAAATAAAACGTTTCTACAGTTAAACATGAAAAGAATAGAAATTAGATTATTCTTTTTCCATAAATAAAACAATGATGTCTTTGCTGAATTTGGTTGCTATAGCACCCTGAAGGTGAATCTAAATCCTTTCTCTCCTGAAATTGAATCTCTAGAATTAAAAACTAAAAAGTGGAAACTACCACAACCAAAATAAACTTGATTTGTCTAGATGTTCAAATGATTTTTTTCCTAATCTGGAGCTCATGCTATTGAGAATTCAGGTATGTGGCCCAATTTAGTCTTTCTCAACATCATATTCACTTGATAATTCATTATAATTTCAAGATAGTCTTATAGCTGTGATCCAAAGTAATGTGACAGATGCCTTTTCTGCAAATAATATAGTCTATCTTACAAAACTGTAAGTATAACAAAAAAAGGTAGATCGATTCTGTCTTTAGGATTTATGGGATTTAATATCATTGCTGAGAGTTATCTAACACTTATATTTTACCAGGCAAGAGAAGACTGTGACTTCTCAGGGGATTATTAAGTGGTAGAGAGGTGAAAAGAGCAGACAATTGTGATTTAAGTTGTAGCTTTGTTCACAGTTTTTACTGGTTGTGTGTTGTCATTTCCCATCTCAGGATGCTTTATCTTCAAATCGAAGCTAACTTACATCAAAGTATTACTGTGGACTTGGAATGGCCTGGCATCCATGAGTGTGGCTTCTCTATTAATGATATGTAAACAATGATGAACTTTCTCTTTTATCTTTGCTTCAATTGTTTTCAGTAGGCAAAATTACAGTAAGAGCCATAAGAGCTCTTTCTCCTGTGTGTGTGTGTGTGTGTGTGTGTGTGTGTGTGTGTGTGTGTGTGTGTGTCCAGATTCTCCCTACAAAGCTTATTGTGGTGAAATGATTATTATTAGGGCTGTATCAAAGATGACTAATCTAACATGATGAAGATTCCTCCATTGATACACACAATAACTTGATCACCTTTTCTCTCCTAAACTGTGGGTAAAACACACAAACCTCAGCCTTTGAGAAACAAACAAACAAACAAACACATAAAGAAAACCAACACCTGTTTGATCTTTTAAAACCAAAACATGTGAAATGAGTAATAAGTGCCATTGTAACAATGAAATTATTTTTTCTAATTTAGTTGTATGCATCTGTGCTTGTATTTAATGACAAGTGTTAATTGTGCACCTGCAATATAGGACTCTTCTCTTTTAAGTAAAATGTATGAAACTATTTTGAAAATACAGAGCTAATTGCTCTTTTAAAATGTGTAACTTTGAGTTTTGGGACGTTATTAATCTGTCAATATTTTGACCTACTCCCTGTATGCATGAGAGCCACACATGTCACCACCATTCCCTCTTTTGTAGGGCAGTGGCTCTCAATCTGTGGGCTGCAACATCTTTGCAGGTTGAATGACCATTTTCCAGTGTTGGTTATCAGATATTGTGCATAACAGATATTTACATTATGATTTATAACAAATTTGTACTGGCTAGTTTTGTGTCAACTTGACACAGCTGGAGTTATCACAGAGAAAGGAGCTTCAGTTGGGGAAATGCCTCCAGGAGATCCAGTTGCAGGGCATTTTCTCAATTAATGATTAAGGGGGGGGTCCCCTTCTGGGTGGTGCCATCTCTAGGCTGGTAGTCTTGGGTTCTATAAGAGAGCAGGCTGAGCAAGCCAGGGGAAGCAAGCCAGTAAAGAACATCCCTCCATGGCNTCTGCATCAGCTNCTNCTTNCTGACCTGCTTGAGTTCCAGTCCTGNNNNCNTTGGTGATNAANAGCAGTATGGAANTGTAAGCNAAATAAACCCTTTCCTCCCCAACTTGTTTCTTGGTCATGATGTTTGTGCAGGAATAAAAACCTTGACTAAGACAAATAGCATAATTTCAGTTATGAAGTATTAACAAAAAAATGTTATGGGCTGGACAGATAGCTCACCGGTTAAGAGCACTGACTGCTCTTCTAGAGGTGCTGAATTCAATTCCCAATGACCACATGGTAGCTTACAACCATCTGTAATGAGATTCTATGCCCTCTTCTGGTGTGTCTGCAAACAGCTAAAGTGTACTCACATACTTAAAATAAATAAGTAAATCTTTAAAACAAATTTTTTATGCCTGGGGATCACCAACACCATAACATGTGGAACTGTATTAAAGGGTGCCATCATTAAGAAGGTTGAGAACCACTGCTTTAGAGTAAGTTGAATATCTTGGAGTCTTAAGGACTGACAGCAGTGAAGAGCTAAACAGTGTTTCTCCTCAAAATAGAACCACTTAAAGAAGACAGCTTTGATTCTTAGGTCAGAAACAAAGGTGTAGTGTAACTTTGATTGCCATGTTAAAATATTTAGTCACAAACAACTCATCTTCTATATTAATTAAACCATAGTATTCCCCCTTGAGGAGAACTGTCACAAGTATCTAGTATCTCACGGGGAACTGCAACAGACTTCCATCAACACTTTAGACTGTATGCATGTCCTCCAAAATGTATATTATATAACATATGTAGACAGTATGAACCTTGTAGGTAACTTAATATTGATTTTGAAGTCAGAAGAGGAAAGAACTGAATAAATTATGTTAAGGATGAATACAAGTCACTAACTTGTATTCATTGTATTCATTGAATGGTTTTATTTTTAATGTACAAAATTGTATTTTGATCAAATAATAATCAATTGTGAAAGAATTCAGCACCATAAAAGTGAGGCAAGAGGTGGTGCACCAAGAAGGTGGGAGTGAATGGGTAAAAATTAATACATCCTAAATTGAAATGGATGAGCAAACAAGCACACTGTATCCATCTAAAAGTACACTGAGATGAATGGACAGACAAGAAAACTAAATTTAAAAGTTGCTACAAACTCTAACATATTCTTTTATGGGCATGGCACGGTTGACAGGTTCCTTACCTAGAAATATGTCTTTTTTGCCAGTAGAGGAACAGTTTAAAGCTAAGGTTCCCTATGAGTCAGTGACTACACCCAAGAGGCGACTTCTCCCTTGATCTAGCTGAACACTGTTAAACACTCCACTCTCACATTATCGTCAACCATTCACTCCTCAGTCTTAGAGTGCATTTCAGAATATATTATTTTTGAAGGAAGACAACTAATAGTGTTTATTTAAACAAAGTTATCATTTATATTTCTGAAAGTGGAAGAAATATTTTTACAACCCATTAGAAATTATTATTTGTCAAAGCAGCAATGCCCTCATCAAATCCGATATGCCTTTTTCTTTTGTTCCCATTTCTTGGAACATTCCGAATATTTCATAGGCGTGCTCAGTAATAGAGGCTTTATTTGCAGGCTTTTATTGACATTTATGGATTTTCTTTTATGTCCACATAGTTGTGTGACTCAGACATATAGGGCAAATATTACAGAAACCATAACTTGAAGGTTCAGTTTGTAAAAGAGGATGTGAGCCTGAAATCCCTCTTATATTTGTTTAGTATTTCACTTTTTTATTTATTCTTTCTCATATATTCCAACCACAATTTTCTCTTCCTCCACTCCTTCCAGTCACCCCACCTCTATTTTCCTTCAGATCTTCTCAATTTCCCTTCAGAAAAGGGCGGGCCTCTCTGGGACATCCACCATACATGGCATATCATGTTGCAATAAGAGAGGGCAACTTCGCTCATATTAAGGCTAGAAGGGCAACCCAGTAGAGTTCCATGAGAACACTAAGCTATACAACCATTCCATATATGCAGAGGACCTAAATTAGATGAAAACAGGCATCTCCCTGATAGTTCAGTTCCTGAGCCCCTCTGAATTAACCCCTGGCTAGTTAATTCTGTGAGGCATTTTTCTTGAATCTTAGATCCCTCTGACTTCTACAATCCCTCCTCCTCTTCTTCAACAGGCTTGCCTGAACTCTGTTTAATGTTTGGCTGTGGGTCTCAACATCTGCTCCCATCACGTGCTTCATGAGTCCTCTCTGATGATGGTCTGCAATGCCATGAGAGGAAGCATTAATTAAAAATGCCAACAAAATGATTCCTATTGATGATCTTCCATACTTGTAGACCAGGACCTAGCAAAATATTTCACCTTTATAGACAAGTGTTTAATTTATTTTTATCATTTACAGTAACCAAACTCCCATGAAGAAGTCCTAGATAATCAAAAGTACCATTTTTCAAATAAAAAAAATCACAAACCTAGCATTTGGTAAAATATTTTAATTTCAAAGGGAACACTAATAGTATAGTACAATAGTAGGTGTTTTTTTTTTCCTGTTTAATTGTTTGGACTATAAGGAAATGCCATAAAGACAGATTGTAAAGGCCAAGTAGATTTTAAAGGTTATGCCAGTGGATCACAAAATATGCATGTTAATGACCTTCAATACAGAATAGAATGTTAATTGATCTTCTAGGAATGATCCTCTTAAAGGTTTTGGTTTAATTAAACAGTAGTGGTATTTAATCCAGTTCAGATAAAATTTTGTTTTTAATTAAATAGCAAACCACATTTTTGAAACAGAGGTTCAGTTTTCACAGAGTGGCTGTTTCAGTATAAACAAAAATCATGTTTTGTTTTGTTTTTTTATAATATGCCGCAAAGACAAGTGTATTTTTCTAATTCTGCTCTCCATTCTCTTATATATGGTTTGTAGGGAATTTAACTAACTTCAGTGATGTTCTGTGTTAGCCAAATTGCAAACTAAATCCATCTATAATGTTTTGAGTCCTTAGAGTGAAATTCTGTTGTCATCTCTTGTTACGACTTTTTTGTGCAGTAGTTTGGGCAGCTGATAAAAGTACCATAAACGGTCTCTTCCCTATCTTTTCTCTCTTGTTCTCTTACTCTCTTGCCTCTTGTTCCCTTGCTTGTCCTCTCCCCCTATTCCTCCCCCCCCTCCACGGTGTCATGGCAGGCCTCTACTTCTCTACTATCCCCTTCTCTGCAGTTCTCTGCATCTACTACTCTTTTAACTTCCCTCCCCATGCCCTAACCAGGGCACCTCCCTCCCCCATGCCTTACCAAGCCCCTGTGGAACATAGCTTGATGTTTCTTTATCTTTTTATGATCACAGCATCCTTTATAGGCTTCAAATTGGCAGTTAAGGAGACTAGGCCTAGATCTCTGTTTCCAAGAATTGGGCAAATCCAGACAAGTCAGTTTCTGGAAAATCCTCAGGCCTTGGGCAGCCAATCAGGTAGGTGCCCACCTGAAGCAAGGAAGGAGAATGGGTCAGCAACAGTTTCTAGAACGTCCCTAGATACAGCACCAACCAATTAAGATAAAGGTCACCTACCCCTCCCTGGAATTTCCCCTAATGCACTTTAAGTTGGGCCTGTAAGCTCATTTGGGCATCTCCATCCTGGTGAGTGGAAGAGCCCAACACTCTGGACTTCTGCAGAATAAAATATCCTTTGCTTTTTCAGAAAAAAAAAATTAAAATAGATAATTGACTAAAAAGAAAGTTATGCACATCTCTCTGGAGCCTGAGAACCCTGAGGTTGAATTACCAATGTGGTAGTGTTAGATGAGGGTAGCAGAAACTGAAGGAAAGGTCATCCGGTTACTGCCCCACCTGGGGATCTATCCCATATACAATTACCAAACCCAGACACTATTGTGGATGCCAACAAGTGCTTGCTGACAGGAGCCTGATATAGCTCTCTCCCGAGAGGCTCTGCTAATGTCTACAAATACAGAAGTGGAGGCTCACAGCCATCCATTGGACTAGCATAGGGTCCCCAATAGAGGAGCTAGAGAAAGGTCACAAGGAGTTGAAGGGGTTTGCAGCCCCATAGAAGGAACCACAATATGAACCAACCAGTACCCCCAGAATTCCAAGTGACTAAAACACCAACCAAAGAGTATACAAGGAGGGACTCAAGGCTTCAGCTGCATATGTAGTAGAGGAAGGCCTGTGCAACATCAATGAGAGGAGAGGCCCTTGACCTTGCAATGGCTTGGTGCCTTATTGTAGGGGAATGCCAGGACAGGGAAGCAGGAGTGGGTGCATTAGTGAGCAGGGGGAGGGACGAAGTAGGGGAGATCAGAGGGGAAATGAGGAAAGGGGATACAATTTAAAATGTAAATATAGAAAATATCTAATGAAAAGCAAGAGAGAGAGAGAGAGAGAGAGAGAGAGAGAGAGAGAGAGAGAGAGAGAGAGANNGNNANANTTCCTGGCTCATATATAGTTAGTTCCTTGATGTGTCCTTATCGCAAGTGAAGAGTATATGTGGGTGTCTTTTATTTATTATGATAAGAAGACTAATCTAATCCATGGCATTTTACTCATATAATCTAATTGCTTCCAATAGGTCCCAACCAAATGACATTATGTTGGGATTAAACATTCAATACTTGAATTTTAGATAACATAACTATGTAGAGCTTGACGTCTAGTGATAATGATTTGGCCGACTGACCAGGTAAAGCGATAACAAACCACATCCAGACAACTACATGAAACAAAGTTTTCTTTATTTACTTACATTATCTAAATATTAGTAAAATTTGCAATATGTTCCTATTAAACTGTTAAGCCCAAACTGACATTGTGAAATCTTATCCTAGTACCGCACAAGGGAACATCTTAGGAGGCAGGTTCTAGTGACTCCTTGGTAAAGGAGTTAAAATAAGGTCAGTTGACCTTGAGGACTTAGAAGAACAGAAGGCTGGGGTACTTCCCCACATGTTAGAAAGACATTGTTAAAATACAACTGTCTTCAAGCCATTGGCATATTTGAAAACAACAAAAAATATCTGACAAGACTTGAACTTGGATTTCTAGCATCTAGAATGATAAGGAAATACTTTTGGGTCTTGAAATCGACAGCGTCTGTGGTGATTTTCTGTGATATCCTTAGATGCCCATACAATTACAAAATCAAATCATTCCATGGTAAGAACTAGTGGAAGTGAATCCTGGGAGATTCTGAGCAGTGGTGTTATTTCAGGAATCAAGGATGGCAATCATGTGATCTCCTGGAATCTCATTAGGCTCTTCCCTCCATCAACACCTTTCCCTTATACAGCACTACTGTAGAATAAGAAGTAAAACTCCAATAACCTTTATGTACAGAAGCTGTAGTGAGGAAAAATGTCATCTCGTTCATAGTTTTAAAATATTATAGAAATTGAATTGAATTGTAGTATAATCTGTCAAGTACTTGCTTTTTTATTTTATATATATATATATATATATATATATATA
>NC_034600.1:20250611-20262426 GCF_900095145.1 Mus pahari
TGCATATATATGTTAAGGGCATGTATGTGGAGCTATGTATGTACATGTGTGTAAGTTCTGTAAATATGGGAGGTTGAAATCAGAGTCTTATTGATTACTCTCCACCTTTTTAAACCTTGATACAGCATTCCTTCAGCTGACCCAGGCATCACAAGTACAGATAGTGTAGCTCTGCACCTTGCTTCAGAAATACATATCCTGTATATACCTTATAATCAGCAATTTTTTAATGTCTACTTGGCATTCTTACAGGACCTAGGAGTTCAACCTCAAGTCCTCAGGCTTTGCTTCTTGTGTCGAAACTTTGAGCCACTGAGCAATCTCCACAGCCCTTAAATTAATAAAACAAAAAACTATAGATATGTAGCTTGAATTTTCTCCGAAATATAATCAATTTAAAGAACCTTATTAGCAATCCTAGACATGCAAATATAAAGCATGTAATGTGTAAAATATACAGCAATAATATATGCACAAATAAACAATACTGATAGATTCCAATATCCTGACAGAATCAGAAAAACACTATGGGATCATCCAGAAACAAATCAGTGATACTGATGAGTTTTTCAACACAATCTTTATAGATACGTTATCTTTGAGCATAAATCTGGATAATTTCAGTTTATAGAGAATTCCATCCACTGCTAGTGTAATTACATTGCCCTTCCATAAGGAAAGCTTGCTTGAGTATCCAGACATTTTCTTGTATTTATATTTTGAACAAGACATAACAATTATGCTAAGATACTTCGTTTGCTCTTCTCTTTGTACAGTAGTGCTTAAATGGCTTTTTGAAAAAACAACTGTGCCCCCATACTCAACACAAAGTCTAATAATTTTGTAATTAGTGGGGCACTAGGTAGTAGATGCACTGGCTGAATCACTCTGTTTCTGATTTTTGTAGACACATAATTTGATTAGTGCAAATTACCATTAAAACTAGTGTTCTTGTTTTCATATCATATTTTTAGTATATTATAATTTCATGAAGAAAGTAAATAAAATAATAATTTTATGTTGTATAGCCACCCCAACATGTTATATTGAGGGAGGTCATGATTCATAGTACCATAGTAATATACATTTCTAGCATATGTGGTACCATAAGTTTTCCCTGAATTACACAACACAACATACACACAGAGATACACATAAACACACGCACACAGGCACATACCCTTTTTTTCTTTAACTGCAGGATGCCAACATAATACTCAAGAAATATTTTTGGTAGGGTTGAAGCTCATTGTGTTTACCCTATCTACATCAGCATGTCTGTTATGTTGCCATTGTTAAGCTCATGGTAAAGCAGTCATATTGCTGAGACTTTATGGGTGTGGCTTCTAACATTCTAATAAGACATTATTGCAGATGAGATTATATAAACTGAGCAAGTTGTATATATATATATATATATTACAATATATAACATATATGTATATATATATATATATATATATATATATATATATATAGAGAGAGAGAGAGAGAGAGAGAGAGAGAGAGAGAGAGAGACAGTTGATAAAAAAGGAGACCATGAATTTAAAAGAGAACAGGAGATACACACGAGAGATCTTGGTGGGAAGAAAAGGAAGAAGAAAATGTTGCAATCATATTATAATATCAAAAAATAAGTTAAATAAATCTTTAAAGTAACCAAAAACATTTCATGAAAAGATTAATATCTTATAAAAGTCTAATGCTTTTATAATTTTAGTACTATTATCTTTGTAATAGATATGGAGATTTATATTTAGGACTTCAATATAGATGGAACCTACTTTTTAAACTTAAAATGATGCATAGGCAATGTTTATTTGGAATATATTTAGAAAATACATGCATATTATAATATTTGATAACTATATACAAGTATATATGTCTCTCTATATATACATGTGTATTGTAAACTACTAAATTTTTGAAGTTTATATTTTCACTAGTTCTTAGTTTTCATAACTGTTCATAGTCTGATATATAGATAGATAAAGATATAGATACACATACACACATTGTATACATATATATAATTTTATTCAATTTTCAGAATAGTATTGTGATGTAATCTTTTAAAACTAAAGGACAGATAAATAATTTTCTCATAGAGATATGTGCTATCTGGCAGATTCAAGATTCAAGTTTGTGTGTGATTCTAAGTTTTACTGCTCTCTCTATCACAATTTACTACCTTTCCAGAAGACAAGATTTAGGAACCACTGAAACATAACTTTGAGGGGTTACATGAGTAGACTTGCACAGCACAGAGTGGTCTGTGGCAGCTGTGAGAAATGCATTTGGATGACCGAATTTGTAGAAGGAAAGACTAGTTATGGGACATCACAGAAGCAGCCTGACATGTAACTGGGTATTCAGAGAAAACAGGGAAATATATGTGTTAGGGGTCATAGAGACAGCTGCATTTGATTAGTATGAATTCACTTCACCATTTAAAATTGAATCATCAAGAAATAAAACATTAATTTGGGATGTAAAAAATGTGGCAGTATAAAACTTCACGAGTTGGTCTAAAGTTGAAAAACAAATGAAAAATTTAAAGTTAATAACAATTTCAATTTCTCAAGAAATAAGAAGCATTTTGTGTGACCTCAAGTGCTATTAAGAATCATTTCTTTGATTTCCATGTCAATTACACTTTTCCAAACTCAGGTTTTACTGGATTCTGTAAACTGATCCCACTGTGGTCTCAGGACATCACTATCCTCGTGAACTATCTGCTATTCCATTGTAGTTGCCATCAAACAACCATGTACTCTCACTGACCAATATGCTCAGATTCTCTTCAAGTTTTCCTTTCTCAGAAGATCGACATCCTAATTCTTTTGAATAATTCATTTATTCATTGAATAAAAATGAGCAATATCCCAGAAAAAACTTTTTATCACATTTCTGTTTCTACTTTTGGACTATGGTGTACTTTTCAGAAGGAGTGGAAACGACTCACTTCTCAGGCCTAAGTGGGTTTCCTCTTCTGAATTCTCAAAGCATATATATAAAGTATATATTTGATAATTAGGAGCTTTACTTGTCTCTAATTCAAGAGTACTTGGAAGAAATATAATGTACCAGAGATTATTTAAGGGGATAAATACTAGTGAGAATAAGTACCACTTTAAAGTTTAGATGCCTATTACAATCTTTTTTTAAAATTTTATTTATTATTATTTTCTTTATTTACATTTCAAATGCTATCCCGCAAGTTCCCTATACCCTCCCCCCCTGCCCCTGCTCCCCTACCCACCCACTCCCATTACTTGGCCCAGGCCTTTCCTTGTGCTGGGTCATACAAAGTTTGCAAGACCAAGGGGCCTCTCTTCCCAGTACAATCTTTATTTATAGATAATCTTCAGAGTAAACTGCACACTCTGTTGCCTATCATATTGTCTATATTGTTCATAACATATGCTGGTATAATCTCTCTTAAAGTTGAACAATGAATCACCTGAACACGTTGTTTAAGTGCAGGTGCTGAGCCATTCTTTTGTATAGGGACAGATTCTCGGAGTCACATCACTGAACATCCTCCATGTCTAGGTACTTCCCCACTAGTGAAAATCCTTATTTATGGACTACACTCTAAAGAACAAACAGAAAGCCTCTTTTAGTAGAACAAAATTCATACCATTTCTATTCTGGAAAGTAACCTGAACTACAAAGGTATTGTTCTAACTCAATGCCTTGAGACACTCTAATTTATTCAGTATGAGGGCTGGATTATGAGAATGGCATGAAGGAACACAGAGTGATTTACCACAGCCTACCCTCATTCTTCTTCGTACATTATGTCATAATAGATTATAACTGGCAGAAATACAACTACATATATAAAACATCTTATCATGATGCCATAGGTTTATCTGATATAGTGTTTTGGCATAACTATTTTCATATAATTTAACAGGCTCTCTTCCAAAGTTAGTAGATTGACCATTAATTACAGAGGGCTAGTTATGGAAATGCTGAAATAACTAAAGTTAAGAAGGGTTGAATAACTTCATTTGTTTGAAAACTATGATATTTTACCCAAGTAAACACACCTGAAATAATACATTTAAGCTAGGCAACATGATCCATTTCCTTCAATTTAGACACCATGAATTCAGCTCTAGCACTTCAGAGGATTTTATTTGTAACACTATTAATTACAAATAAATATCTTAGATATCATTTTGCTGAGACTACTAAACATTAAATACTGCAGTGTTAGACTGCAATTTACCAACTTTTGTTAATCCAATTGGATTGTGCAAGGATAATAGTTGGAAAGAAGATTAATATATTAAAAAGAGTGAAGAAAGAAAATAATGAAAAACCATTGTTTAAGGGTTCTACAGAGCTTCTCCATTATCCCGTCCTAGAGGAAACATATCTTCAGACAACATAGTCTTCAATAATACATCTCGGTAATGACATGAGCTAATATGGTTTGAGTTTCTCTACTACTTATAGCCTGAAGCATTACACAACTAGAAATGAAAACTCAGGATGAAACTGAGGGATTTTGAAGCCTTGATTATAGATCTTTCTTCCTTTTCCTAGTCCTGTGTGTTGCCTCACATAAGGTCAGTTTTAAAATATTATTTAAATAACTAAGTGTTGAGCTGGGAACATTAGCATTTGGATCATGAAAAGTGCCTGGTCCAAGGGTCCATATATACTGGTTGCCTGTAAGTAATTGTTAGGTAATTTAGAGCTTGATATAGTACTAAATGGAGCAGTGGAGCCTTGGTACCAAAAGTGGGTTAAATTCAGTATGCTGCTCTACTTTAAGATAAGTTTTAACACTAATATAAAAAAAAACAGTCTACTCTTTAAAATGATTGAAAATTTAATCAAAGATATATCCCAGAAAATAAACACAATTACCCTGAGAGCAATTTGCTAAGAAAAGTTAGTCTGTTCATAGCATGCTTGGGTCAGGCCAATTAAGACTAAAGTATAGTTACAAATTTTCTATTGCCTCTGAGGAAGGTTTGTCTGTTATAAACACAAAGGCTAATCTGTGCTAAAATAATCTCCAGATCTTGGAAATTGGGTTATAGCCCATCACTAATGGCTCAGAGCAAGTAAAAATTTAATGTGCTACATATAAAAGAAAGCATTAAAATTAATTATTCAAATTTAATCTGCTTTTCTCTTCTAGAGAAAGAGAAGTTTGATCTTGTACCATTTAAACTGTAATATTGATAGAAATTTGAATATATATATTTATTTTTGGTTGAAAATGGGATGGGTCTTTTTTCCTGTGTTAATTATTAAGTAGTAATTGGGTCCATGATAAATATATAAGAAAAAATTTTAAAAAGATAGATTAATGGGAATCTTGACATTTCCTGGAAAAGATGAAATTTCATCAGCTTAACATTTGAATGCAATGTAAACAGTCAACTACAAATCATACATACATTTTTACACCTACTAGTACAGTAAATGGAAGACATAATAAAGGAAAATAGGTAATGTCGGAAGTCCTACTATTCATTTTAAATTTTAATGACTAAAAATATACTAGAGAAACTGTGCTTGGGATTATAGTATTCTAAAGCAGATGTTATATTACTGGACATGAGACAAATTCATGCACTCAGGAGGCAGAGGCAGGAAGATTTCTGAGTGCGAGGCCAGCCTGGTCTACAGAGTAAGTTGCAGGACAGCCAGGGCTGTACAGAGAAACCCTGTCTCAAAAAAAAAAAAAAAAGAGAGAGACAAATTCATGCTGTCTGATAGTTGTAGGTTCTCTCTATATACATAAAATTAAAATACAGTTATGAGTTTTTCAAATATTTTCTAGATTCTTCTGTATATTTTTGTCTGATAAAATAGCTACGTTCCATGACTAGATATTAAAATATAAGGAATCTATTTGTCAGTCATTTTTGTTTTTTTTCAAATATTGACAAAAACTTTTATATATACATATGTGCATATATATAATATCCCTTCTGTATACCTTGTGTGCATATATATTCAAATGTGAAGTTGCTGATAGCTGATAAGATTTTATCACATATATACATATATATACAGATATACACACATACATACACATACACACACACATATTGCCACTCATGTTTATACACACACATACACACAAAAACACACACACACATGCACACACACATATATATGCTTGCCACTCATGTTTATTAACACATTCTCATTTCTAATGTTCTAAGTTAAACCCCTAGAACTTTTGTTAATATTTAGATTACTTTAAAATGATACTTGATTTGTTTGTACATTTTATTATTTTTTAAAATTATTTTATTAGATATTTTCTTCATTTATATTTTAAATGCTATCCTGAAAGTCCCTTATACCCTCCCCCCCACCCTACTCCCCTACCCACTCACTCCCACTTCTTGGCCCTGGCATTCCCCTGTATGGGGCATATAAAGTTTGCAAGACCAAGGGGCCTCTCTTCCCAATAATGGCCAACTAGGCCATCTTCTGCTATATATGCAGCTAGAGACACGCGCTCTGGGGGTACTGATTAGTTCATATTGTTGTTCCACCTACAGGGTTGCAGACCTCCTTGGGTAATTTCTCTAGGTCCTCCATTGGGGGCCCTGTGTTCCATCCTATATATGACTGTGGGCATCCACTTCTATATTTGCCAGGCACTGGCATAGCCTCACATAAGACAGCTATATCAGTGTCCTTTCAGCAAAATCTTGCTGGCATATGCAATAGTGTCTGCATTTGGTAGCTGATTAAGGGATGGACCCCCGGGTGGAGCAGTTTATGAATAGTCCATCCTTTCATCTGAGCTCCAAACTTTGTCTCTGCAACTCCTTCTATGGGTATTTTATTCCCTATTTTAGGGAGGAATGAAGTATCCATGTGTTGATCTTCTGTCTTCTTGATTTTCTTGTGTTTTGGAGATTGTATCTTGAGTAATCTAGGTTTCTGGGCTAATATCCACTTATCAGTGAGTGCGTATCAAGTGACTTCTTTTGTGATTGGGTTACCTCACTCAGGATGATATCCTCCAGATACATCCATTTGCCTAAGAATTTCATAAATTCATTGTTTTTAATAGNTGAGTAGTACTCCATTGTGTACATGTACTACATTTTCTGTATCCATTGTCAACAACAAATGAACCTCTGGTGGAATCACCATGCCTGACCTCAAGCTGTACTACAGAGCAATTGTGATAAAAACTGTATGGTACTGGTACAGCGACAGACAAACTGATCAATTGAATAGAATTTTATTTTTTTGTTTAAGTATTTTATATGCACTAGATTTTGCCTTTGCCTTTATTTTCTATAGACTTGAGTGGCTTCCAAGTTAACTGTTCTTAGCAAACCTTTTTACTTAATTATTTTTCATACAATATATTTTGATCATATTTTTTCTCTTCCATCTACCTCTCCCAAATTATCCCAAAATTTCAACCTCTGCAACTTTATTTCTCTCCCTCTTTCATCTCCCTCTTTAGTGTGAATTGACTTTTTCTGTCATTAACTTTCATTTAATCTTAGCTCTAAGGATTATGCATCCATTGTGGTGCTATAACATAGTTATTGACTATTTTCCTGTAATGAATAAAATCTTGGCTTCAATCCTCAGAATCTCTCAAAATATACACACTCTTCTCTTTATTCCTCTTAAAGGAAAAATTATTGATATGCATACCTATGTATATAGAGGCCTAAATTGGTTTTTTTTGTACTACCTATTAGTTGAGAAATATCAGAATTAGAAAGAATTTGCTAATATGACCATGCTCTGAAAAGAACAATGTTTTTTGTATATATTTACAACTTTCCAATCAATTCTTTCTATTCTTGTTGAGAAAAGCAATTATCTATGTACATAGATAAATCACTAGAACAGATGCTCTTTCCAAGATTTGTATGGGGGTATATGCTGTATTCATTGTCAAAGTTTTCTTTAAAAGAGATGACTTCTTTAACATGATAACATCTTTCTCTGATGGTTAAAAATATGTTAATAATTATTATAAAATCACAGATAAAATTTTTCCCTTTAATAGAAGCCTAAACCCCAAAGCTTGAAGATACAACGCTGTCATTTAGATTCTAGATTATAGTAAGAATGAGTTTGACTTGGTGGTTTTGCTCTTAACTTGAGCACTCACATCTTGAAAAAGAGTTCACATGAAACCTTTTCAACCAATCTAAGTCTGCTAAGATTTTAAATTAACTAGAATCTAATCACAAGACGCAGCTGAAGATAAATTCTAATTAAAATATCTACTAAGGAAAGTCTTTATGTACATCATCGAATTTTACAACACATCTTTAGAATTCCAGAAGAATTTACATTTTAAAAAAGAAGGTAATTTTTATGTGTCTGTAGAAGTAGGAGTAATTATAAAATAGTAAATATACTCATAAATTTTGTGAATATACAGGAAAGAGTCAGTAAATGCAGTTTCCTCTCTAACTGGGACAGAAAATATCTTGGTTCCAGCATGTTATCCCTTGACATGGATGTAGGGGGCAACATTTCATTAGGAGCAGATCCCAGACATCCCAAAGATAGCTTATACAGATACAATTAATAAATTTGAACCAAAGTTCCAACAGCTCAGGATCTAAAACAAGATGATCTAGATCTAAAGTATCAAGCTGCGTGGGGGCGGGGGGGGGCAGTTCTCTTTCAATTTTGCTGTTTTAGAAGGTAAAGAACAGTTCATGACTTTCAATTCTCAATACAGAAAAAAAAAATCACTTGAATGGTAATAGACAGTGGTTAGGTGGGTACCCAGGTCATTTGAATAGAGATCTTTGGAATGTGAGGTAAAGGTGACCTAAGTCTCATGGCTTGGATTGGCATACATGGTATTCTACAATTTCAGATATAATGGCTTGCTAACAGCAAGGGCAAGGTTCAGAAGACATTGTCAGTTTCTTGACTATAGAAATGTATGAGTTTTCCAAATGTTCCTAATGAACACAGAGGCCACCATGAAGAAGGGAGACGAGAAGTTTTTAAGCCATGGCTTTGGCAGTAAATCTAGAGTGAGCTTGAAGACAAATGTAAGTGAAGTAAGCCTCACATATATGTATTGAGTATTTCCTTCACATCCCTCTGTCCTATTAGTGGGCTAAATCCAAACAATACTAGGAACCTGACATCATTCTAGCAGGGACAATGGTGATTGACCTCTGCTTGGGAATCAGTACACTTTTCTAACCTTTTAGGTATCAGCTCTTCAGACTCTGTGGAGCTAATTTTCACATTATTACCTAAAATATTAGATTTAGGAAATTACACATTGATACAAGGTTAGACTTCATACTTAGAAAGATGAAAATCGGTGAATGCTATTCTACACTCTTCTTTGAATACATACTTCAGAAGATCGTGCCTTAAGAGTTAACAGAGAAATGAAATGACTTTATTCCTGGGTGTTGATACCAAAGTAAACAGGAGAGTAAGTAGAGTAGGGTCAGTATATGCGCAGATCCTCACATGATAGTCAAAGAAAGGTGAAAGCCATGTTCACTCACCATAGAATAAAACAAGCCTTCTTTGGGAACCTTTTAATTTGTTTCTCTACATTTATGTAGAAACTTGCCTGGAAATGACAGAATTTTTGCTTAGTCTTACCAGAGTACAGAAATGGCTACTATTGAAAAGAAAACAAAATAAATTTCATTTGTAGTGATTGCTACTCATGTCATTTTACCCACCCAGAGTGTACTCTGGGTTTTTTTTTTTTAATCCAAACTATGCCTCATACATCTCCCACCCAAAGGATGCAGTCTACTCTGATAGTACATGTTTATTTAAAAATTTTCAAAAGCTTGACACTTTTCACTAATATGCTACAGCGTGTTTTATATCTATAATTATCTTAAAATTTTGAATACAAAAATTAATTCATTTTTACTTACATAGTTTCCTAAGAATGAGTTAACAGTCTGTGGAAGAAGCTTGCCAACCTGTACCAGAAACTCAGGTTATAGTATTCCTAAAGGGAAAAAGAAAATGAGAGTACACATTTACAAGGTGAAGCAATTTTTAAAATGAATAAAAATAATTGTAATGCTACTCACTAAAGCTTTGCATCACTATACATCATAACAAGTAAAAGAATCAACTTATCACTACCCAAGTCCAGAATGGCAGTCTGGTTCATTCTTCAGTGGAATAACATAACCTTAAATCTATATGGTATGATACATTTTACAGGAATTATAACTCTGCATGATGTAACTGGGTTGAGTGTGAAGGGAAATATGAATATAAGAATATCAAACCGAAGATTTATTATACACGATTTGTACCGGTCCTCATAAAAACTAAATAATATCATAGGGCACAGATTTTCCTTCATTCTATTGCCAATGAAATACTGAGGATCATGATGATGACAGATGAGATCAGAGGCTTCAAAACTAAGTAGCACAGGAAAAATCAAATTGTAAAATCTCACGTTTTCATCCCCCACCACTAGTACCCTTCACTGCCATCCCACACTGTCAGAAATTGTAAACTCTCACGTTTTCATCCCCCACCGCTAATACCCTTCACTGCCACCCCACACTGTCAGAAATTGTAAACGCTCACGTTTTCATCCCCCACCGCTAGTACCCTTCACTGCCATCCCACACTGTCAGCCATCTATGATCTCTTCTATCTCAGATACAAAGCCTTTGTATTTAATACTTGTCAAGCTAGATGAATTGTAGTGTCCATCAAACATGTAATACTATGAGGAATTTAAGCTCAAAGCAATAATTTCTATAACAATGGTGCCATAATGAGATTTTTGATGAGGCAAGGAAAAAATTAGATGAGGTTTATAAAACTCTTGTTCTGGGCTACATGAAGAAAATCTATACATACTATGAACTTTGGATTAAACTGTGTGTTTTGAATATGATATTTAAATTCACATCAATAATGATAAATCCACCCTATGAGCTGCAGTGCAGACAGTATTAAACAGATTGTGGAATGGTAAATGTATAAAGCAAGATGGTTTGCTAGAAAAACTTCAATTACAAATGAAAGATGCCAAAGCTATTTTCACCTTTAAAATATTATGGTCTAAGAATTTTTCTTGTAGCCTATATATAGCCAAGACTGAAAAATTATACAATTAAGCGTATCAATTTCTATAGCTAATCTTANAGCATACCTCATCCTATTGAAAACAAAATAGAGAAAAATACATTAATACACTAGCTTTCAATTTATGTACAATTAAATTTAAAATAAACTAATTGGTTTGGCCAAAGTTTTAATCAAATTAGTATAGATATTTGTTACTACATCAATCCCTCAAGTGCCTCTGTATGTATGTGTGTAGGCATATGCATGTCTCTGTACTTGAAGAGAGGTCAGAAAATAAATTACAAGATTCTGTTTTCTCCTTCCAGTATGTGGATCTTGGGGATCAAGCCTAGGTCCCCAAGTTTAGTGGTAAGGGTCTTTAGCCACTGAGTGATCTCTCTTGCCAAGTATCTTTGAAATTGTTATGAATAATAAAGAGTTAAACAACTAGAGTGGAAGCATTGGATGCTTTCTCATTTGTTCAATGGCTGCTCCAAAATAAAGCCATGCTGGAAAATACCCTGTTGAAAATAATAGGATCATGGTTTACTTCAAGTAAATAGAATATTAATTTTATCATACAGAATATATTCACAGAATTAGCCTATATATAGCCAAGACTAAAAAATTATACAATTAAGCATATCAATTTCTTTTTTTATTATTATTATTATTTTCTTTATTTACATTTCAAATGCTATCCCGAAAGTTTCCCATACCCCTCCCCCCACCTCTGTTCCCCTACCCACCC